>NC_091186.1:37148203-37448203 GCF_040958095.1 Procambarus clarkii | reverse complement strand
AACCCTACCTAACCTAACCTAACCTATCTTTATAGATTACGTTAGGTTAGGTACCCGAAAAAGTTAGGTTAGGTTAGGTTAGGTAGGTTAGGTAGTTGAAAAAACATTAATTCATGAAAACTTTGCTTATTAGGCAAATCGGGCCTTGCATAGTAGGCTGAGAAGTGCATTCTGGCTACTAGGTACGACATATATATATATATATATATATATATATATATAAATATATATATATATATAAATATATATATATATATATATATATATATATATATATATATATATATATATATATATTGGACAATTAGTAAAAAAAAAAAAAAAAAAATTAAATTATTTTACCTTGCACCTAGATCCACCAGGCCTGTTTGGTGCATGTTTCAGTACTTCAGAAATCTGGAAGGTCACATCCTCCTCCTCAACTTGTGGATGTGCGTTGATAGATGATTCTGTAAAATTAAGTTATTTATGTAATAATAAATTCAGTATAACAATAATATTCTGTAAAATTAAAAGTAATTTATACATCAATCAGATAAAACTCTCCAGAGATGGTGATACACAACATATAAAGGACAAGCTTCAGAACAAAATATGCATTTAGGAATAAGGTTTTGTACATGTAGGTAGCACATGAGAAAATAAGTGGAAGGTGATCAAGTTTATATTAACATGTTAATGGCTTTGTTAAGGCTTTGCAAGAATGAAAAAAATATTAATAATATAATATCACCTACCAATTAATTGTACATCATTTATAAGTCAATTATTTGCATTATTATTATTCAATACTAATGATATAAAAATGCATTTTGTAATCTACTATTTATGCAAGTATTAAGCACAGGATCATGAAATAAACTGCAAAATACTGTAATGGATAAACCAATTAAGTTTACATTTTCCTATAGCTAAGTCAGTCAAATACAGTATTGAAATACAGAAATAAGAAATACAGAGTCAGAAATACAGTATTGCTGGAACAACCGTCGACATCTTCAAGAGAAAACCTGAACATCTTCAAGAAGTGCTGGACAAACAAGGCTATGGTGGATATGTAGGCCTGAGGGGCCTGTCCAAGCAACAGCCTGTTGGATCAAGCTCTCACATGTCAAGCCTGGCCTTGGAAGGGCTTGGTGAGTAGAACAACTACCAGAACCCTATAATGCATGTATCAAGCAGATAACTAGGTTGTAGAGGATAGATAACATAGTGATTATAAGAAAACTAAAAACTCACTGGAAGCAATATAAATTACAAGAGTTGATACTCAACTTCTTTCCATTGTAGCTCCCGTGTGTCAGCTTATCACTCTACTGCTAATATCACGGTATTGCAGAATATCTGTCTCTACATTGCCAAGGTGTCCAGGCAGTGAGCACCACATAATGCAGTGCAGTCCTGTAAGAATAAGCACAGTAAGTATGGGCATGGAGGGGGTGCAGCAGTGGCTTGTGAAGGGCTGGAGAGTAAATGGACATGCCCAGGAATAAAAAGCATTAGGGTAACAGAACATAGCCCATAAAAATAGTAATGACTGTGAATGAATAATTATATGAATGCAATAATATTTCATATCTCAATAGGAATACTAAGCAGGGTGCAAGACAAGGTACTGGTGGTGATAGTGGTTGGTACAAGTCCTCACATCCCCACAGACACCAGTAACAGCCCTCACCTCCCAACACAGTACCCTTGTTCCTTACTCAACACCTCCTTGGACCTTTATTACAGAAAAATAGAATCAATTAATATAATAAAATATAAAATATAAGTGTTTCCTTACGATAATACTATCGGTGGAACACAAAATCTTCTTCTTCTTGATAGTAGGTGCAGTTTGTATGAAGGGTTTGTCCTCGCCATGACTGAACTGACGACAAAATGGCCGCTGTGTTGATATGGCGTCAGATGACGCTGTGACGTCACAGGTGAGGGACACTTTGCACATTACTCCCGCGTACTTAAAAAGTACTACAGGTACTTTTTGGTTTTATTTTTGAATATGGCAGAAGTTGGACAGCTTTTCAAATCATTATAAGGGAGTGAGTTCCATAGACTAGGTCCCTTTATTTACATAGAGTGTTTACATAGATTAAGTTTGACTCTGGGGATATCAAAGAGATATTTATGTCTGGTGGGGTGGCCATGTGTTCTATTACATCTGTCCAGGAAGAGTTTCAGAACAGGGTTTGCACTTAGAAAAAGGGCTTTATAAACGTAATTTACACAGGAGAATGTATGGAGTGAATTTGTTTAGCATGTTTAAGGATTTGAACAAGGGAGCTGTGTGTTGTCTGAAGGTAGAGTTAGTTATTGTCCTGATAGCAGATTTTTACTGGATGATGATGGGCTTGAGGTAGTTTGCAGAGGTTGAACCCCAAGCACAAACACCATAAGAATGATAGGGATAGATAAGTGCATAATAGAGTGAGAGGAGAGCAGAGTAGGGTACATAATATCTGATCTTAAACAGTATACCAACTGTTTTAGAAACCTTTTTAGTTATGTGTTGTATATGGGTGCGGAAGTTGAGTCTCTTGTCTAAGTATAGGCTAAGAAACTTTCCATCATTTGTATTGCTAATGTTTACATTATCTATCTGAAGCTGAATTGCATTTGTTGATTTGTTTCCAAATAAGATATAGTAGGTCTTTTCTATGTTTTGTGTGAGGTTTGTTGGTTGACATCCACAAGTAGACTTTTTTTAATTAATTGTTTACAACATTATTTAACAGGAGTGGGTTGGGGTCAGAGTAGATGAGTAGTATCATCAGCCAACAATATAGGTTTAAGTATGTTAGAGACATTAGGGAGATCATTGATGTATATAAGAAACAGGAGGGTCCTAGGATGCTGCTCTGTGGCACCTTTACGGTAAGTGGTAGAGTGGGAGAGGTTATATCATTGATGGCTTCATATTGGTGTCTGTTACTAAGATAGGATCGGATATAGTTTAGGGCAAGGCCACGGATTCCATAATGGTGGAATTTAAGTAAGAGGTAGTTATGGTTAACAGTATCAAAGGCCTTTCTCAGGCCGATGAAGAGTTCAATTGGAAACTCACTTTTGTCAAGGGCTGAGAAGATTAAGTCAAGCAGACTAACAATAGCATCATTGGTACTCTTTTGGGAGCGGAAGCCAAACTGACAGGGACTTAGTATATTGAATTTTACAAGATTGGAGTAGAGCTGTTTGTAAAAAAAAAAAAAAAATATTTTTGATAATATAGGTAGATTCGATATGGGTCTGTAATTATTTATGTCTGCCGTGTTACCTCCTTTATGAACTGGCGTTACTCTTGCTTTTTTAAGGATATCAGGGAAGGTATGACACTCTAGGGATTTGTTGAACAGCAGTGCTATGGATGGTGCAAGGGCATGGGAGGCACGCCTGTGTACCATCGATGGTATTTCACTAATGTTCCCAGCTTTGGTTTTTAGCGAGTGAATGATGGACACAACATCTGTAGGGCTGACCGGAGAGAGGAGAAGAGAGTTTGGATAGCTGCCTGAAAGATATGTGGTAACATATGTCTGAGTCTCTGGGATTTTTCGGGCAAGGTGAGCACCAAACGATGAAAAGAAGCTATTAAATTCAGTTGCTGTTTCAAGATCTGTTGCAGGTGTATAACCATCCTTGGAGATTTTTATCTTATTATGTAAATGTTGTTTAGCTCCTAGGATGGTAGAGATGGCTCTCCATGTGCTTTTTATGTTGCCTTTTGCTTCTTTGAATCTATTCTCGTAATAGGAACGTTTTGCTCTTATTATACTGGTAAGCACTGATGAGTACCTCTTAACTACTTCTTTTCCAACTAGGCCAATCCTAAGTTTTTTTTCATATTCATGTTTCTTGTCGATTGCTTTAAGTATGCCATTAGTGAGCCAGGGATTATTTAACCTTTTTGCCAGTTACTTGCTTGGTGAGGAGAGGACAATAAGTATTGTAAAGGCTTTAAATTTTGGAAAGAGACTAGTTAACGAATTATTATCCTGTGTATTGATAAATTTAGATTCCCAGTTTACATTGTGGAGGGCATTTGTGAGATTGCCTATTGCCGCTTCACATTGTAACCTAAAGGTAATTTTCTTGTTACCTGGTGGTGTTATGGCCATGTTCGCTACAAAGAAGGTAGGATAGTGGTCAGTTGTTCTGTCAGTGATTATACTTGATGTAAGAGGAGCTGTTATGTTGGTCCATCAGTGATCCAAGGTAGTCGCAGATGTTTGAGTGACTCGGGTGGTCCTGGTGATTGCGGGGATGAGCATACAGGAATTCATGCTGTTGAGGAAATAGTCTACTTGAGGGTTATTTTGTAGCCCTAGGTCAATATTGAAATCACCTCTGAGAACTATGTGATTTTTGTTGAGATTATTGTTTATGATAAGGTTCCTCAAGTTGTTATTGTATTTGTGTCTAGCTTCAGACACAAGCATGTTACAGTTATGTCTTAAAGAGTTGAGAGCAATTAAGGATGATAAAGAGTCACTTACAATTAATGTATCAAGTTTGGATACTTGTACACATTTCAGTGCAAGGAGCAAGGCAAATAGTTCAGTCTGAAGGGTAGAGGCCCAGTTGTTTATACGGACTCCCCACTCAAAATATAAGTCATATCCTATTGCCAGGACAACTGCACTTCCAGCTGCACCCGTTGGGCGCTCTAGGAAACCTTCAGTGTATATGATTTGAGAGAGAGAATGCTCTGTGGACAGAGCATCAATATGGCTTAAGACGTTGAGCTTTGCCTCAAAACAAAGCTGGGACTGATCTCTAATTTGCTCCTTTGATGGAAAGGGAGGGATTAAAATTGAAAAGGGTGTAATTTCCTACAGTGCAGGAAAGTGCTATTGTTGTCTCTCTTGGTACAAATTATAAATCTGATACTTTCTGAGTTCAGTTCCAATTTTATTTATCTATTTGAAACAATGTTTACATTCAATAAAGAAATTCTGGAGGGCTTCTGTGCAAGGGTTAGGATGAGCTAGCCTAAGCATTTTTATACCAATTTGACAGTTAATTTTAGTAACACGATAAACAACGCTCGGAATATTAAGTTCCTTTCTCATATTAAGTATCTTTGTGGTACGAAGGCACCCAAGGATTATCCTCAAGGCTTCGTTCTGCAATTTTTCAAGCCCTCCAAGCTTTCTTTCAGGATGCCTTAAAGTTAGTTTAGTTCATTTATTATGCACCCCATACCCATCTTGTGGGCGGTAGTGGAAAGGGTTGCAGAGGCACATAATGGGCTCAGGGACTGAACCCCACAATTCATTTAGCTAAGCAAGTTACAATCTTGATGAGCTAGTTACAAAATTCAGTATAAGTCGTCACATCAACAATGGGTTCGAGATCGATCACAAGTACAGTTTCTAAATTAAGCAACTGACATATGTGGAGAGCTAGTGTCACAATTGATATGTTTGTCCTGCACACCGCTCCCCATCCAGTGGGCAGCGGTGGATAGGTTACAATCACTTAGTTACTACTTACAGTTAGCAAACTGGGGATATTTGGCTAAAATTTCTGGTACCAGATCATTTTGAATGAAATATTGACACATCGTTGGTACATTGGTTATAGAATTGTCTCTGAATTCACTATCACATAGTGATGGAGGGGTGTGCAAATAATTTTGTTGACAGTTAACATTTGGTCAGGTCTACATCGGCAGATAATGAGAATTCCCAGAAATACTTGTAACCGAGTCTAAGCCGAGCAGTAGTAACATCTAGAAGTCTGCTGATTTTATTGGATGAACCATAGATGTGTGGCTCCTTTTGCATAATAGTATTGAACGAAAGTTAATCTCCCCAAACACTTTCGCGTTTTGGGCAAGTTACCCCTCCACTCTCTCCATTTTTTTTTGGACATTCCCTGGTAGTGTGCGGAAATACTGAAAAGTGTATACTCTTTTCAACTTTGTCACCTTAATTCTCGTCCTATGTCTTTCATTTTGGTATCAATGCGTTCGCAATAGAATTCCCAACATAACTATGTGCATTTAATGTCAAAGACAGCAGCGCGCTCCACCCGCCGACAAGATGAATGTAGGCCAAGGGTACCAGAAAAAGAAAGCTGAGCCACCCTCAGGCAACTCTCATTACATTAGAGAGCGTGGTAATACTGAAAAGTGTATACCCTTTTCAACTTTGTTACCTCAATTCTCATCCTAGGTTTTTCAATTTGGCATCAATGTGTTCGCAATAGAATTCTCTACAGGACTAAAGGCATATAAACTCCAAAAGCCCGGCTTACCATCCGCAACAAACAAAGAAAGCGAGAGTGTGTTACCAGGGAGCGCACAAGAGCGATAAAATGTATACACTCTTTTCATTTTGGTCACCTCAATTGTCATCCTAGGTCTTTCATTTTGGTATCAATGTGTTCGCAATAGAATTATCTACAGATTTAAATGCATATAAACTCCAAAAGCACGGCGTACCATCCGCACAAAACAGAGAAAGTGAGAGAAAGTAACCCGGGAGCACTCTAGTGCAATGTAATGTGAACACTCTTTTCACTTTGGTTACCTCAATTCTCGTCATATGTCTTTCATTTTGGTATCAATGTGTTCGCAATTGTATCTGCTGGCATTTTACCCTTTGCTTGGATCTGAAGGGTTTTAGGCTCACCACGATGCAATCTGATAGTACCACACGTGTATATACCTATCTTCAAGCAGCAATTCACTCATTCAAACCGACTTATAATAGTTATCCATATATAAATGGTAATCTTTGTTCTACCTGTTAACCTGTCATATGAAGAAAGATTGTCAAGGCTTATATTACATTCTCTAGAAAAGCAAAGAATTAGGAGTGACATATGGTAGAGGTGCACAATGGGATGAATGGACATAACTAAGGGGACATTAATGGGGTATTAAAAGTAGCAACACAAGACAGAACTCGAAACAAAGTGTAAAAATTGGAAAAATTTATATTTAGGAAAGAACTGCATGGGTAAATACACTGGGTTTGTACCTTAAGGTTCATGTATGCAATATTACAGAGTTCCAGTTAACTCCCATGCATGCAATTAATTTATGTTATGTTTATGTTTTTTATGTTAAAATGTTTTTGTTGATTTGTTTGTATATTTTCATAAGTAAAGCATGCTTACCGTCTTATTCCAAGTTTTATGATAACTTTACAAGGTTTAAAACATAAAGTTCAATATATATTCTGGTTTTCATACAGGAATTATACGTTAATATAACATCATAATAACGTAATGATGTCGTGTAAATAACGTTATACTGACGTCATATAAATGTTATATTTATGTTATAAGAACGTAAATTGGATAGCTTTACAGAAAGTAAACAAAAAAACTAAATGTTGACTGAAAATTATTTATTCTTAAATATAAAGCATGAAAACATTATAATACCATAGCATTTACTATTATTTTTAAATTTTTACATAAATCTTAAAAAACTGTGTCTCAAGAATAAATGTTTTTAGTTATATCCTTTGGTTTTAAGAATGTCAGATATACGTATTTATGTCAAAAGTTACTTTATTACCTTTGTGGCACCATTTAAAAACGTCCACAAACGTTCTATGTTTGCTGGGTAGTAGCCAGAACGCACTTCTCAGCCTACTATGCAAGGCCAAATTTGCCTAATAAGCTAAGTTTTCCTGAATTAATATATTTTCTATAATTTTTTTCTTATGAAATGATAAAGCTACCCATTTCATTATGTATGAGGTCAATGTTTTTTTATTGGAGTTAAAATTAACGTAGATATATGACCGAACCTAACCAACCCTACCTAACCTAACCTAACCTATCTTTATAGGTTAGGTTAGGTTAGGTAGGTTAGGTAGTCGAAAAACAATTAATTCATGAAAACTTGGCTTATTAGGCAAATCGGGCCTTGCATAGTAGGCTGAGAAGTGAGTTCTGGCTACTAGGTACGACATATATATATATATATATTTATATATATATATATATAATATATATATATATATAGTTATATATATATATATATATATATATATATATATATATATATATATATATGTGTGTGTGTGTGTGTGTGTGTGTCGTACCTAGTAGCCAGAACGCACATCTCAGCCTACTATACAAGGCCCGATTTGCCTAATAAGCCAAGTTTTCATGAATTAATGTTTTTTCGACTACCTAACCTAACATTTTCAGCTACCTAACCTAACCTATAAAGATAGTTTAGGTAGGGTTGGTTAGGTTCGGTCATATATCTATATTAATTTTAACTCCAATAAAAAAAGAATTGACCTCATACATAATGAAATGGATAGCTTTATCATTTCATAAGAAAAAAAATAGAGAAAATATATTAATTAATGAAAACTTGGCTTATTAGGCAAATCGGGCCTTGCATAGTAGGCTGAAAAGTGCATTCTGGCTACTAGGTACGACATATATATATATATATATATTTATATATATATATATATAATATATATATATATATATTTATATATATATATATATATATTTATATATATATATATATAATATATATATATATATATATATATTATATATATATATATATATATATGCGAACAAGCCAGAATGGTCCCCTGGACAATATGCAACTGAAAACTCACACCCCAGAAGTGACTCGAACCCATACTCCCAGAAGCAACGCAACTGGTATGTACAAGACGCCTTAATCCACTTGACCATCACGACCGGACATAATGAGGTGATAGCCGAGGCTATTTGAACCACCCCACCGCCGGCACTCGGATAGTTATCTTGGGCATAGCATTTTACCAAATCACCTCATTCTTAGGGGCACACGTGAGGAACACAAATGCGAACAAGCCAGAATGGTCCCCTGGACAATATGCAACTGAAAACTCACACCCCAGAAGTGACTCGAACCCATACTCCCAGAAGCAACGCAACTGGTATGTACAAGACGCCTTAATCCACTTGACCATCACGACCGGACATAATGAGGTGATAGCCGAGGCTATTTGAACCACCCCACCGCCGGCACTCGGATAGTTATCTTGGGCATAGCATTTTACCAAATCACCTCATTCTTAGGGGCACACGTGAGGAACACAAATGCGAACAAGCCAGAATGGTCCCCTGGACAATATGCAACTGAAAACTCACACCCCAGAAGTGACTCGAACCCATACTCCCAGAAGCAACGCAACTGGTATGTACAAGACGCCTTAATCCACTTGACCATCACAAGTGGATTAAGGCGTCTTGTACATACGTCTTGTACATTCAAATAGCCTCGGCTATCACCTCATTATGTCCGGTCGTGATGGTCAAGTGGATTAAGGCGTCTTGTACATACCAGTTGCGTTGCTTCTGGGAGTATGGGTTCGAGTCACTTCTGGGGTGTGAGTTTTCAGTTGCATATTGTCCAGGGGACCATTCTGGCTTGTTCGCATTTGTGTTCCTCACGTGTGCCCCTAAGAATGAGGTGATTTGGTAAAATGCTATGCCCAAGATAACTATCCGAGTGCCGGCGGTGGGGTGGTTCAAATAGCCTCGGCTATCACCTCATTATGTCCGGTCGTGATGGTCAAGTGGATTAAGGCGTCTTGTACATACCAGTTGCGTTGCTTCTGGGAGTATGGGTTCGAGTCACTTCTGGGGTGTGAGTTTTCAGTTGCATATTGTCCAGGGGACCATTCTGGCTTGTTCGCATTTGTGTTCCTCACGTGTGCCCCTAAGAATGAGGTGATTTGGTAAAATGCTATGCCCAAGATAACTATCCGAGTGCCGGCGGTGGGGTGGTTCAAATAGCCTCGGCTATCACCTCATTATGTCCGGTCGTGATGGTCAAGTGGATTAAGGCGTCTTGTACATACCAGTTGCGTTGCTTCTGGGAGTATGGGTTCGAGTCACTTCTGGGGTGTGAGTTTTCAGTTGCATATTGTCCAGGGGACCATTCTGGCTTGTTCGCATTTGTGTTCCTCACGTGTGCCCCTAAGAATGAGGTGATTTGGTAAAATGCTATGCCCAAGATAACTATCCGAGTGCCGGCGGTGGGGTGGTTCAAATAGCCTCGGCTATCACCTCATTATGTCCGGTCGTGATGGTCAAGTGGATTAAGGCGTCTTGTACATACCAGTTGCGTTGCTTCTGGGAGTATGGGTTCGAGTCACTTCTGGGGTGTGAGTTTTCAGTTGCATATTGTCCAGGGGACCATTCTGGCTTGTTCGCATTTGTGTTCCTCACGTGTGCCCCTAAGAATGAGGTGATTTGGTAAAATGCTATGCCCAAGATAACTATCCGAGTGCCGGCGGTGGGGTGGTTCAAATAGCCTCGGCTATCACCTCATTATGTCCGGTCGTGATGGTCAAGTGGATTAAGGCGTCTTGTACATACCAGTTGCGTTGCTTCTGGGAGTATGGGTTCGAGTCACTTCTGGGGTGTGAGTTTTCAGTTATATATATATATATATATATATATATATATATATATATATATATATATATATATATATATATATATATATATATATATATATATATATATATATATATATATATATATATATATATATATATATATATATATATATATATATATATATATATATATATATATATATAGTGTGTGTGTAAATACCTAAGTGTAGTTACAGGATGAGACCGTCTTCCCAGCACTCTTTGTCATATAACGCTTTGAAACTACTGACAGTCTTGGCCTCCACCACCTTCTCACCTAACTTGTTCCAACCGTCTACCACGCTATTTGCGAAAGTGAATTTTCTTATATTTCTTTAGCATCTGTGTTAAGCTAGTTTCAATCTATGACCTCCTGTTCTTGAAGTTCCAGGTCTCAGGAAATCTTCGCTGTCGATTTTATCAATTCCTGATACTATTTTGTATGTAGTGATCATATCACCTCTTTCTTCTGTCTTTTAGTTTTGGCATATTTAATGCCTCTAACCTCTCCTCGTAGCTCTTGCCCTTCAGTTCTGGGAGCCACTTAGTAGCATGTCTTTGCACCTTTTCCAGTTTGTTGATGTGCTTCTTAAGATATGGGCCAACTTCTGTTGTTGGGCACCACACAACAGCTGCATATTCTATCTTTGGCGTAACAAAAGTCATGAACAATTTCTTTAGTATATCACCATCCATGTATTTAAACGCAATTCTAAAGTTAGAAAGCGTAGCATAGGCTCCTCGCACAATATTCTTTATGTGGTTCTCAGGTGATAGTTTTCTATCTAGAACCACCCCTAGATCTCTTTCTTTATCAGAATTCTTTAAAGATTTCTCACATAATGTATAGGTTGTGTGGGGTCTATGTTCTCCTGTTCCACATTCCATAACATGGCATTTATTAACATTAAATTCCATTTGCCAAGTGGTGCTCCATATACTTATTTTATCCAGGTTTTCTTGAAGGGCATGACAATCATCTAAATTTCTTATCCTTCCTATTATCTTAGCATCATCAGCAAACATGTTCATGTAATTCTGTATACCAACTGGTAGATCATTTATGTAGACAATAAACATCACTGGTGCAAGAACTGAACCCTGTGGTACTCCACTTGTGACATTTCTCCAGTCCGATACATTGCCTCTGATTACTGCCCTCATTTTTCTATCAGTCAGAAAATTTTTCATCCATGTTAGAAGCTTACCTGTCACCCCTCCAATATTTTCCAGTTTCCAGAACAACCTCTCTATGTGGAACTCTGTCGAATGCCTTTTTTAGGTCCAGATAGATGCAGTCAACCCAACCATCTCTTTCCTGTAATATATCTGTTGCTCGATCATAGAAACTGAGTAAATTCGATACACAGGATCTTCCAAATCGAAAACCATACTGTCTGTCTGAAATTATATCATTTCTCTCCAGGTGTTCTACCCATTTAGTTTTAATTATTTTTTCCAATATTCCAATTCCAATTTTTTCCAATAATGTGTGTGTGTGTATGTATATTTGTGTTGTTGAATATGACCGAAAGTCATAGTCTTTCTGCCCCTCTCCTTACTGCTATTGTTGTTTCTCGCATCTTTGTATTGCTTGTATGTTTGGGCAATTTTTCCCTTTTTCCTAGTTCTGCATCTCTGCTTTAGTATAAATTTTGTTGTGCCATTATCATATATTTCACAAAACTTGACATACATCTCATTTACTTCATGTCCTAACAGCAAGTGTTTGTCAAATTCCTTAAGGAAATATCTGAGTTCCCCATAATGACCTCTCCACAAGTCAGGTTTTTCAACTGCTTCAAGCTCATTTTCTTCCAGATTATAATGCATTGCATACTTTATTCCCCAAAAGACATGGTCACTTTTACCCAAGTGACAATGTCACTTGGGTAAAAGGAGGGAGGTACTGAAAGGAGGAAAAGGGAGGTACCAAAGGAGGGAGGTACTGAATGATAAATATATCTTTCTCTTTCCTGGTAAATATAATATCCAGCATGGAGGGAACATCCCCTTCCCTCATCCTCGTAGCTTGTTTAACATGTAGAAACATGAATGTTTACAGGGTGAGGTTTACGAAATTATATATATATATATATATATATATATATATATATATATATATATATATATATATATATATATATATATATATATATATATATATATATATATATATATATATATATATATATATATATAATATTTAAAGTTTGTGTGTGTGTAATTTATATAAATAAATAATTAAATATTAATTTTGTTAATATCTTTTCAGGGAAAGCTTGCAAGTACAATTCGTATACAAGAGGGGCAACAAGAGCCAGAGGATGTCTACTAAGAAAATATATAAGTCTCTATCCTCACACTCTTGATATATGGTCTTCTCTGGTCTCTTTATTTTCTCTCCTCACAAATGTCCCTTTTTTTTATTTCTTTTACGTTTCTCTCCTGTTTTTCTTAACTTTTAATCTCTCCTTTCCTCCTCTCTTCTAACACCTCTCGTTTCCTGTCTCTTCTAGCTTCTCTCTTCCTTTACTTTTTATATTTGTGGTATTCATTTATGTCATTTTTATTTTGTATATTTTTCTTGTATCTTTTTCTTATCTTGTGTTTCTCTTCCCCTTCTCTTCAATGATTTCTCATTTCTCTCCTCTCTCTGTTGTTTCTGTTCTGTCTTCTCTCTCCTTGCCTTAATTTTGTTCTGTCTCCTCTTTTGTTGTGTGTGTGTCTTTCTGTCTCTGTCTGTCTGTCTCTCTCTTTCTCTCTCTCTCTCTCTCTCTCTCTGTCTGTCTGTCTCTTTCTTTCTTTCTCTTTCTTTCTCTTTCTTGCTCTCTCTCTGGCTCTCTTGCTCTCTCTCTCTTGCTCTCTCTCTCTGGCTCTCTCTCTCTCTCTCGCTCTCTCTCTCTGGCTCTCTTGCTCTGGCTCTCTTGCTCTGGCTCTCTTGCTCTCTCTCTCTCTGGCTCTCTCTCTCTCTCTTGCTCTCTCTCTTGCTCTCTTGCTCTCTCTGGCTCTCTTGCTCTCTCTCTCTGGCTCTCTCTCTCTCTCTGGCTCTCTTGCTCTCTCTCTTGCTCTCTCTCTGGCTCTCTTGCTCTCTCTCTTGCTCTCTCTCTGGCTCTCTTGCTCTCTCTCTGGCTCTCTTGCTCTCTCTCTCTCTCTGGCTCTCTTGCTCTCTCTCTCTGGCTCTCTTGCTCTCTCTCTCTGGCTCTCTTGCTCTCTCTCTCTGGCTCTCTCTCTCTCTCTCTGGCTCTGGCTCTCTCTCTCTCTGGCTCTCTCTTTCTCTCTGGCTCTGGCTCTCTCTCTCTGGCTCTGGCCCTCTCTCTCTCTCTCCCCCTCTCTTTCTCTCTTTCTCTGGCTCTCTCGCTCTCTCTGGCTCTCGCTCTCTCTAGCTCTCGCTCTCTCTGGCTCTCGCTCTCTCTGGCTCTCGCTCTCTGGCTCTCTCTCTCTGGCTCTCTCTCTGGCTCTCTCTGGCTCTCTCTCTCTGGCTCTGACTCTGACTCTCTCTTTAGCTCTGACTCACTCTCTCTCTCTCTCTGGCTCTCTCTCTCTCTCTCTCTGGCTCTCTCTCTGGCTCTGGCTCTCTCTCTCTGGCTCTCTCTCTCTCTCTGGCTCTCTCTCTCTCTCTGGCTCTCTCTGGCTCTCTCTTTCTCTCTGGCTCTCTCTCTCTCTCTCTCTCTGGCTCTGGCTCTCTCTCTCTGGCTCTGGCCCTCTCTCTCTCTCTCCCCCTCTCTTTCTCTCTTTCTCTGGCTCTCTCGCTCTCTCTGGCTCTCGCTCTCTCTGGCTCTCGCTCTCTCTGGCTCTCGCTCTCTGGCTCTCTCTCTCTCTGGCTCTCTCTCTCTCTCTGGCTCTCTCTGGCTCTGGCTCTCTCTCTCTGGCTCTGACTCTCTCTCTAGCTCTGACTCACTCTCTCTCTGGCTCTGGCTCACGCTCTCTCTCTCTGGCTCTGGCTCTCTCTCTGGCTCTGGCTCTCTCTCTCTCTGGCTCTGGCTCTCTCTTTCTCTCTGGCTCTCTCTTTCTCTCTGGCTCTCTCTCTCTCTCTCTGGCTCTGGCTCTCTCTCTCTCTCTCTCTGGCTCTGACTCTCTCTCTCTCTGGCTCACGCTCTCTCTCTGGCTCTCGCTCTCTCTCTGGCTCTCATATTTCATTTGATTTAAAAATGTCTGAGATTTTTACTTAATCTAAGTTATATTGCATGGTGCTAATATGAATATTATACATGACTTTTTTCTTTTCTCTCTCTCTCTCTTTCTCCCTTTCTTTCTTTCTCTTTCTTTCCTTCTCTCTCTCTTTTTCTTTCTCTTTCTACATGAATATTATACTTGACTGTTTACATTCACTTGTAGATTTTTATTTTTAGTTAATTAGTCCTAAACTTTTGATTAATAGATTTTTATTATTAGTCATAGAAAAACTATAGTGTTATATGTATACTCGGAAAATTTTACTTGTTTTAGTTTTAAGTAACAATAACTGCTTGTAACATCAGACTGATCTCAGCATGACATGAATCACAGGCTGCTTGATCACAAAATCTATTGTGTTCACATATTGCATATATAAATTTTTATAGATTTTTAAATTTTTACTTTTATATTCTGTTATAGATATAGTCTATATATTTCGAGCTATTACATATATTTTGTTGTATTACTCATTCTTAAATAAATAAATGTAATATTTTAATTCTCTTTTTGTACCCTATTTATTTGTAATTTGCACATACATATATAGGATGTCCATTTCTTTCTCAGATATGTCTTCTTTCTTTCTCTCCCTTTCTATTTCAGATATGAATTAAAAAATTATTATACCCTAATTTACCCTAAACGTTTTAATGTAGGTAATTAAAAGATTATAAAAAAGTTTTTAGAAATGTTAATTATTTACGTTCTAAGGTTGTATATAAAAGTTCTCAAAAAACATTTTCTAAACGTAATTATAAACGTGCTGAAAACAATGAAATGTCGTTTTTAGGATGTTTTAAAAACATGAAAATGTTTGCTGGGCGGGTTTCCATTACAGTCCCACTTGAGGGCCTGGTCTCCCCCCCCCCCCCACGTTTTTTTAAATTAAAAAGAGGGTCGGATATAACCATGTAAATGAACAGGTAAACAGTTCATCAACGAACAAGCGCCCATACCCACCATGGGGCCACAATTAGAGGATAGGACACCCAACAAGACGGGCCCCTAGGGGTGCATCGTGGATATACGCTCTACAATCGCCACCTTAAGAACCATCAGTCCGTCAAGATTGGGCTCAGCAACAAAGGAAATGATTGACAATAAAAGTGTCCCCTCGCTCGACAATGCCGAGTACCACATTTTTACGGGTGACAGAGTGTACCTCCCCAAACACCAGGTGTCAAAACAGAAGAAGACATGTGAAAGAATAATTAAGAATAGCAAAAAGTCGCCGGGAAATACCAATTAAAAATGAGAATTGGGAAGAAAAAATGAAACTTAATAGGAAGAAGCATTCAGCACAATTAGTGAAGAAGGCAGCAGGAGCATAAGGCTTCAAAAGGACAGAGGACACTGTCCTATGGAGCATCACACTCTAGCATCCGCCAACCAAGCCCCCTAACGATGGCAACGAGCTGGAAAGTGAGGGGGAGATGAGAGAGGAAGAATACTGCCCGGTGGAACACCAGTGTTAATGGGTAGAGTGGGAGAATTGGAATCATTCACAGAGACATACTGAAGCCTGTCACTGAGGTAAGATTGTAGGTATTGGAGGGAGTGACCTCTTACTCCGTAATGTTGTAATTTAAGGTTACTGTGTTAACAGTCAAAAAGTCGTATGTAGGTCAACAGATAAATGACCAGGGTACTCATTTTTTCAAGAGCTGCATATATCAAGTTAATCATACTAGTCAGTGCATGAGTGGTCCTTTTTGGGGCCTGAAGCCATTATGGCAAGAACTAAGTATATTTTGTTTTGCTAAACAGGCGTAAGGTTGTTTGTAGATTAATTCTTCAAAATATTTTAGACAAAATCAACAGAATTGATATTGGTCTATAATTAATAATAATAATAATAATAATAATAATAATTTATTTAGGAAAAGTACATACATAGTTGCAGGGTTACAGTACAAACATTCTGTTTGATTTAAAAGATAGAGGTAGTACATACAATACCTAAAGCCGCTAGTACGCATAGAGTTTCGGGCAAAGTGAGGTGGGGAAAAAAAACCCCACTTAGACTAAAACTTAATAGCAATTGAGCTTAAAGTATAAATTGCGTTGAAAGAAAAATAATAATAAAAGATAAAAAAAAGAGTGGGGAACATGGTAGCAAATAGCCAATATACAAGTTGGTCAACAAACAGCATTTTTTTTAAATAGTAAGACATGGGTTGACATTTAGAAGTAAGGTAGGTTACATGGAGTTAATTAGGTGGTACTTAGTTTTCATCTTAAACTGGTTGAGAGAGGTACAATCTTTGACATGATTGGGAACGTCATTCCACATTCTGGGTCTCTTGATTTGTAGAGCATTCCTAGTTTGATTAAGTCTAACTCTTGGAATATCAAATAGGTATTTGTTTCTGGTGTGGTGCCCATGAGTTCTGTTACAACCTTCTAGGAAGCGTTGAAGGTCAGGACTGACATTACAATTCAGAGTTTTAAATATATAGAGTACACATGAGAGGATGTGCAGTGACTTAATATCTAACATATTCAGAGATTTGAGTAAGGGTACCGAGTGATGTCTGGGGCCAGGGTTAGATATTGTTCTAATAGCAGCTTTGTGTTGGGTAATTAGAGGACGTAAATGATTTTGGGTAGTAGAACCCCAAGCACAAATACCATAGTTGAGATAAGGAAAGATAAGAGAGTAATAGAGCGTCGCCAGGGCAGGGCGAGGAACATAATATCTGATCTTAGAAAGAATGCCAACAGTTTTAGAAACTTTTTTTACTATATTTAGAATGTGTCCCTGGAAACTCAGCTTGTTATCGATGAGGACACCAAGGAATTTACCATCAACTTTACTACTGATTTGTATATTGTTTATTCTTAAATTAATTTCATTTGAGGAGTTATTACCAAACAAAATATAGAAAGTTTTGTCAATGTTATGGGTGAGTTTGTTAGCAGTTAGCCAAAGATGGACTTTATTTAGTTCAGTATTCACAGTGACATTTAGAGCAAGAGGGTCAGGACTTGAGAATCTGAACATCTTTACCATTGTGATCATTGCTGTCTTATATGTGCTGTCAATCTGCTGTATGGTGTCTATTAATCTTGTTTAAATTACTAATCAAGCTGTCAATGTAATCAATCAGAGCTTTAATATAACAATGTGCTTTAATATACTTAGCTCTCTCATCTCATTTTTCTCTTGCAATGTATCTTTATCATTTATCAATTCTGATAGAAATTACCTACTTAAAATTATCTGCTAGATTAAGGACCTGCCCGAAACGCTGCGCGTACTAGTGGCTTTACAAGAATGTAAATACTGTACTATCCAATGTATTCTCACAAACCCAATGTACCTTCTTGTATATATAAATAAATAAATAAATAAATAAATAAAGTTGTGTCATCAGCAAATAAGATTGGTTTGACGTGTTGAGAGGTATTTGGAAGGCCATTAATTGTTGTTTTTGTTGTAATTGTTGACTTCAGTGAGATTGTCACTTTTATGGACTAAGGTTACTCTTAAATTGCTTGTTTTTTAGAATATCAGGAAAGGTTTGGAGTTCAAATGATTTGCTGTAGAGGAATGCAATGGCTGGAGCTAAAAATCTAGAGTCATTTTTTGTAAATTAGGGTTGGTATCTCAACATATGGTATCTGTGCAAGGTATCTGTGCATTCATCCACTGCAAATTACCTCAAGCCCATCATCACCCAACAAAAGTATTCTACCAGAACTATAAAACTGTCTTCAAACAACACACAGCCTTTATTTAAATCCCAAAACATGCTAAATATACACTCGCTCTACAAATTCTCTTGTGCTATTTACATGTACAAAACCTTGTTCCTAAATGCTAATCCTGATCTGAAACTCTTCATTGATGAATGTAATAGAACCCACGGGCACCACAACATAAATAAATATTTCGTTGATTTAAATTGACAGTCATGCTAATATAATTGCCAGTCAGGCTTATGTAATTCACAATCATCTTAATATAATTGCCAGTTTGGATAATATAATTGACAGAGAGGATTATGCCAGTCAGGCCAATATAATTACCAATAAGGCTAATATAATTGCCAATCAGGCAAATATATAACTTCGAATTGGGCTTTTTCACCCACAGGGTTATTGATTGATGGAACTGCCTACCTGTCGAAGCCTTAAACTGCCAAAACTGTGCTGAATTTCAAAATATAATTGGAACAGATCATCAAGGCAAATCGGGGAGGGGGAGACCTTCAACAAGCCGCCGACTTCCTGTTCTCATCGAGGCCACTAGGGTTAGTGGCCCTCAGGTAAATTGGGTAAAGTCTTATTCCCAGACAATTACAGCATAACTGATAAAATAGGGTACAGTAATATAAATTTCTGGTTAATTTTGAGTGATATAAATTTATATAGTAATATAAATTTAAATTTCATATTCACTTCACTGACAGTTATAAATGCCAGTCTGCCTTCAATAAACTCTTTGGTGAAATATTTATAATCAAGAGAGGAACTCATAAATAAGCCTAAGCAAAAAATAAAAAATGGACATCAGTTTGCATATGAATCTGATGAGAAAATTCCTTGATTAGTATACATTTCCCTTCCAATGAAATGGTCTCATCTTAAGTACGTCTCAGACTGTGTTCTTCACCAACTTCAATGCTAAATAATATTACAACAAAAATGTCCATAACTTAGCTACAGAGTATATTAAATTTTAAATAAATTTCCACAGAGAGCAAAAACAAAGCACATTATTATTTACATAAATATGAAGAAAAACATTTAAAGCTTTGTTTTATCTTTGCTAAACTAAAGAGATTTTTCTATACTTATAAGCAATTTTGAGTTTTCCTACAGTGACAGCTTCTCTAGTTCTTGCTTGGTCATCTAACTTTCATAAAAGAACAATATAATAAAATATCTTTAGATCTTTACCTTTCATTGTTTAGTGTATTTCTCAAACAAAATATAATTACCTCTGAAGAACATTCAACTGAACAAATCCATAAGGGCCATGACAAGGATTCGAACCTACGTCCAAAATCATCCCAGACGCTGCCTTAATCGACTGAGCTACGACATGATCCAACTGACAGTGTGATAACACACTGTTAGATTAAAGTTAATATACCATTATGTGCCTCATTATCCTTTAACATTCTCTTAATTATCTTCCACACTCAAAGTGTTTAGCCTGTTATTTACATGTCTCATCTTGTGCCTCTTCATATGTCCACGGTGACGGAATTTCTTCCCACACTCTGGACACTCGTGAGGTTTGTCACCTGAATGCACTAACATGTGAGACTTGATATAACCAAGATGACTGAATCTCTTCCCACACTCTGGACACTCATGTGGTTTGTCACCTGAATGCACTAACACGTGAGACTTGATATGACCAAGACGACTGAATCTCTTTCCACACTCTAAACACACATGAGGTTTGTCACCTGAATGTACTAACATGTGTCTTATTATAGTTCCACGTTCTCTAAATTTTTTGCCACACTCGGCACATTGAAAAGGTCTATCATCCGCATGCACCATCCTGTGCTTTTTCATAGTTCCATGACGACTGAATTTCTTCCCACACTCTGGACACTAGTGATGTTTATCACCTGAATGCACTAACATGTGCTTTACTATATTTCCACGTTGTCTAAATTTTTTGCCACACTCGGCACATTGAAAAGGTCTCTCATCCGCATGCACCATCCTGTGAGTCTTCATAGTTCCATGACGACTGAATCTCTTCCCACACTCTGGACACTCGTGAGGTTTATCACCTGAATGCACTAACATGGGGTCCATAGAATTACCCCAATCATCCCAAATCAGGCCAAAACTACCCAAAACGTATTAGCATTACGTAAGTAATGAAGAAATATGGTATATTTACTTACTATAATGTTGGTGCTACACGTAGAACATGATCAAACCTATTTTTTCTCTGAAATAATCTAATTTCATAACGAAATGAGACGTAAATATGTGAGAGGTGACGCCATAGGAAGTCGACGGTCCAAGCGACAATTGTGTGGAGCGACTTATCCAAGATATATGGTCGCCTGGAGAGTGTTTGCTGCCATAACAGCCTCCTGTACACAGTGATCCAGTCGTCGTATTTCATGGCTCAAATTGTCGCAAATTTAATTGGTAATATTAACAAGTAGAATGTGTATTTATAATAATATTTTTCATAAACAGCCACAAAATATTTAATATTTATTAAAAAAAAGTGTCTGGAAGTTAAATCAATTCCACATGACAATAAATTTGTTATATAGATACTAGCGTTATTCGTTGGTATGCGTTCGCTATTTAAACTACTCCAGTCCTTTTCGTTCATAGAACACCGAACCCTACACGCTCTCTGATATATTGCTTAATTAACAAATATTCACAAATAAAGATTATATTTATATATGTTATCAGAAAGGCAGATATAAAATAGTTTGTGTTAATGCATCACAGAGATTATACCTTATTAGAGAGGAAAAATATTCATATTTTAAACAAGGCTTCTTGGCCGACGCTCTCCCTTTCGATGGGAACTATGACCCTTTGAAAATCAATGTTAATTGAATCTATATATTATAAAAAACGAAGTTTTTTATGTCATCAGAAAGACATATAAGCTGCATGTTAATACTTTGGTATAAATATAACTGAAGTGAAAGTGAAGATATATGCCTTTTTATAGTTACTTGATGGCTCGCTCAGGGAGTGTGAAGGCCTGCACACAAGCCAATCAATTTTATAATTAATGTACATATATGCAAAGTAACGTCAAAGGTTTTTATTTCAGAATGAAGACAGATGTAAGAGGAATAATAAGAGGAAATGAAGATGAAGAAATGATAAAAAGAATGGCAATAGTGGATAGTAGTAACACACTTAAGAATTATTCAGTAATAAATACAAACTCGTCCTTCACCTATGATAAAGGAAAGTCAACTTGGAAGGATTCAATTTACATGAGATTAAGATTAGGATACAAATATATCTGGCAATACGGAGTTGATGTCAGTGAAAAAGATAAGGAGTGTAAATTATGTAGTATGCCGCACGCCCACACCTTAGAACATTATGTATTATAGTGTCAACTTATTGATAACTATAGAAATAAGGAAATAAGTAATGTACCACATCAAATTGTTTGTATGTGTGATAATGGTATGATAGACAGTATACTTAGGAGCTACAAAAATTTTGCCCCAAGAGTGTAACAATTATATGCTGTACTTACTATATTAACCTGCAATGTTAAATGGGATTCTTGTAATGTTAATTGTCTATTTGTACTTACTGAATTTGTGCGCCCCTTGAGGGACTTGAAGTAGAGGGGGTAGAAATAGCCTAAGTTACTCTATCCCTTTGAGATGTATTTTTTTCTTGTCTCAATAAACATACTTGAACTTGAACTATAAATATTTTTGGCTTCCTGACCATAAAGTTACCGCCGCAGTCGAGGGTAAGAGACCGGATGTACCCCATATACAAGCCGCACTAGCTATTAGTTCATAAAAGCTGACAACTTACCCAGATAAACATTACTTCCTAATTATATATATATATGCAAATAATACAATTAAAATGTTTAAAACATGATTATATATATGTATCATGTGGACAGTTTTTAATGTAATTTTTTCTCCTGATATTCGGGTTCTTTATTATGCTTCATCTTGAGGCAAAGCCCAATACCTTACGCCATATTGATGCTCTGTCCACAGATCATTCTCTCTCTCTCTCTCTCTCTCTCTCAAATCATATACATTGATGGTTTCCTACACCGCCACACGGGTGCAGCTGCAAGTGCAGTTGCCTCTACCCATCAGACAGAACTATTTGCCTTGCTTGTTACACTAAAATGTGTACAAGTGTGTGTGTCTATGTATGTATTAACACGATATACTGAACGGGGTGAGAATAGCTTGAGCTACCTCATCCATTTGTGTGTATTTTACCTCAATAAACTTATTTCAATTTCAATTTCAATTCAAGTCTCCAAACTTGATGCATTAATTGTAAGTGATTTTCTACCATCCTGCATTAATTGTAAGTGATTTCTATCATGCTTAATTGCGCGCAACTCTTTAAGACACAATTGTAACATAACCGTGTCTGAAGCTAGACAGAAAACACAACATTATTAGTGATGGTAACATAAGCCATTTCATGTGAATTCCATCTTCGTTGACCTCCGAAACTTGAGGAATGGTCCAGAAAATAGCTACTAAAGTTTAAGTCAAGTGTGAAGATACTTTAGTTGATACTTAGATACTTCCAATAAGTGTAAACATAAGTGCTGACGATGCTACCTTCCTCTATTCAGACCCCAACCCAAACGCACTATATAATAATGAAAATAATAGATTTAAAAAGTCCACTCATGGATGTAAACTAACAAACTCACATCAAACATAAAAAAGACCAACTACTATTTTTGTTCGAAAGTAAATCCTGAAACCAAATTCAACTTCAGATACACAATGTTAACATTAGCAATAATGATTATGGAAAGTTCCTTGACCTATACATAGACAAGAGAATGAACTTCAGCACCCACATACAACACATATGTGGGTGTATACACACACACACACACACACACACACACACACACACACACACACACACACACACACACACACACACACACACACACACACACACGCGCACACACACACACGCACACACGCACACACACACACACACACACACGCACGCACACACACACGCACACACACACACACACACACACACACACACACACACACACACACACACACACACACACACACACACACACACCAGGAAGACATTTACAGAGAGTAGGGAATTAATTAGGTATCTGGTAGCTAGTTAAGTGGTTTGGGATTTATATCTTGAGGTACTGTATACAATGTTCACAACATAGCAATGTATAATCATTTCATTGTATACAACACATTTTGGTGAAATCCCACGGTATTCCTAGACCAGAATCATAAACATCTCTGACTTCCCACAGCAAGGCGCCGGGCACCGCGGGCTCCAGGCATGAGGATTTATGTTTATTTCTCAGAGCAGTAAACAGCCTGCGGCAAAGCTACCCATATGTGTAGAGCTCAGTACTACAGATGAAGAACAACAACGTAAACATTTTTGACGTTGATTAGCTTGCTCAAACACCACTAATTTCCATAAAATAAATATAGACAAAACATTTCTGCTACAAAAATAAATGAGAGTAAGAATGCTTGTGGTCTCTTGAAGTGCAGGATAATTAAAATAAGTTTTATATTTTATAGATATAGTACTTGTTTACAGACTATATAAATCACCACGTTAATTTCAGTACAACCTAATTGTTCTTTCGGTTATTGAGATTCTGCATTTCTTGGTCCCGCTTCTCAACTCTCCAATAACTGGTATATTACAGTACTGAAATCAATGTATGTATCATTTATATTTTCGGTTTACATTACGACCGTTAATTTATAACCTTGGCGGAAACTGGGTCAAAGGCTCTTGTTGTTCATGGCTCGTCGCTGAGTCGGAACTTAAGATAAATTGGAATTGGATAAATTGGATAAAAAACCATATCAGCGTAAGCGCCCCCGAAGTGAAAGAGCAGTTTAATGCTATATAATAAATGTGTTTTGGAAATAGTAGCTGACGATTTTGTGTTGATATTGCATATCTCTTACCTAATTTGTATTATGAAATATGACATGATAGTGCGTTACAGACTTCAGTTAGGAAATAATTGGACTTGTAATGTGATTACTGATCCATCTGTATCCCAGTCATTTTACTATGTTAATTTTATGTAATTTATTCTTAAGCTTAATAACATTATTTAAATGTGCTAAATTTCCATTTATATATATATATATATATATATATATATATATATATATATATATATATATATATATATATATATAATATATAATATATATATATATATTATGTTTCCAAATTTCTGATGATATACAACATATTGTGGTTTATAATTAAGTTCTTATTAATAGTGATCCTGCATCAAAATTAACAATGTTCAAATTCGGTTTTGTATGTTAAAATTAACTACATTTTTATGTTAATTTCTTTCTGTAAATAATGATGATAAAGTGCAATAAAGGTATGATTGAGACAATGTTAAATCGTTAAATCCTAAATATATCTTGAGTCTTATACTTGAAATATTAAATGAACATATAGTGTGTAGTGTAGTGTTTCAATTATTATTAAGAGGGAAGGGTTGGGGGTAATGGTTCATATGTCCACATTCGAATGCCCCTCTTCCCAGGACTGGGGGTGCGGGAGTGTACAATAAACTATACCCACCTCCGGCAGCAGCTTGTCGAAGGCGGAAGTGGAGTCTAGGCCGTTTGTCATGAAAATTATAGTGTGATGGCTCTTATTTTTATTATGGGTACATAATAAGATTATGCCTTTATTCTTAATTTATATTACAATGCTGGTAAAATACACTTCTTGATGAGTATGGAGTACAAATGAACTCATTGTGTACCCTATACTCACAGGATGAGTATAGGGTACACAATAAACTACCACATCATGGGTATGGGTTGCACAAGAAACTATCGGAGAGCAGAGTATGGAAAGCAAAGTAAACAAAGATTCACACGATGAGAAAGGGTTCCACAACGTCCTATGACTCACAGGATGAGTATGAGGTGCATAATAAATTACCATTCATAGGATGAGTATGGGTTTCACAATAAACTAAAGGTAACAGGATGAGCATGGGTTGCACAAACTATTGGTAACAGGATGGGTATGGGTTGCACAACGTCCTATGACTCACAGGATGAGTATGAGGTGCATAATAAATTACCATTCATAGGATGAGTATGGGTTTCACAATAAACTAAAGGTAACAGGATGAGCATGGGTTGCACAAACTATTGGTAACAGGATGGGTATGGGTTGCACAATAAATTACTGTGCTAGGATGAGTGTGAGTAGGATATATATATAAACATATTGTGGTTTATAATTAAGTTCTTAATAGTGATCCTATCCTGCATCATAATTTACATAATATCTACTTCTGTTTTGTGTATTAAAATGACTACTTTTTATGTTAATTTCTTTCTGTAAATGATGATGATGATGATAAAGATCAGTAAATGTAAGTAAGAACATAAGAATGAAGGTAACTGCAAAAGACTTATTGGCCCATACGAGGCAGCTCCTCGTATGGAGCTGCCTTTGATAAGTAATTACCAAAGAAGGCACCAAGCCGGGAAGGCTGTGTAGCACAATCAAATAAGTCAACTGCTCCTGAAGAGGACGGTATTACTTACAGTTTACTGAGATTAGTCTCACAAGTACCAGGTAATCCACTTTTAGTGTTGTACAGAATGAGTTTAAGTGAAGGAGTATTACCTGATGATTGGACAGTGTCATTGTTCCCATCCCCAAAGCACACTCAGATAATTATAGACCCATATCTCTACCATAATTTTGTCTATTAGCACAGTTTTCGGCGTGAATGCATTTTGGTTCTACAAGGTAGCCAACTCCATCAAAATATTAAATATGTACCCAACTCAATTAACGATTAATCAACCAATTACTCCATGGGATAACTTGGATCTAGCAGTTGATTTTGTAAATGCACCCAAGAAAGATAATGTACACTCTACATTATTAAAACAGTTAACACTGTGAAGCATCACTGAAAGTACTCAGAGTATGGGTAACGATGTGTATCAGTGCTATACCGACGGTTCTGTAGAAGAAGGTGGATGATGTACCGGATGTGCATGTAATATATTTGAACAATCTTCTCTCTTACATACATGAATGAAGCGCTATGCTAAACTGTGTAATTACTATTTGAGTACTGGAACACTTGATGATATATTGAACTTGTACCCTAGATTGACGATGTAACGTATCAATTATACAATGAATGTATGTGATGTAACTCTATAACCTGAGCTTGTGAAAGCACCTTAATCACCTTCAGTGATTAAGTGCTTAATTGCACACTAGTTTCTCTATCAGTTATCTCACCTTGTCAGAGTAAAAGAGACAAATATATGTGTATGTATGTGTTCAGAATTCAATTTCACCTTTGTAAATGCACGTTAATGACACTATGTAAAAGACACATCGAACACTTTATGTAGGGCATACGTAAATCTGTGTATTTATGTATTTACGTATGTAGCTTAGCCTAGCATTTTAAAAACACTACAATCACCTTATGTGGTTGATTGTTCAATAAATCCCTGAACTATATGTTTAACAAATCTCTAACCCGATCAATGGAGTTAGTTTAGTTCTTATATTATGCACCATATACCCATCTTGTGGGCGGTAGTGGAAAGGGTTAGAGTCCATGGCGGACTGAAGAAAATGTATATATGATGGTTAGCATTGTTAATGTGTGGCCACGTCTGTGGTAGAAAATAATACAAAAAAATCAAATAAAGGTATTATTGAAACTTTATACGAAAACATTAAATCCTAAATATATCTTTAATATTATACTTGAAATATGGTATACTTTGCTCTCTCCATCGTACTTCTGCACCTGCTGGCAAGTGGTTCGGTGCAGTGTGCAGGTGATGTTCATTACTGGGTGAGCTGGCAAGTGGTGCTCACCTGCCAGCTCACCCAACGAAAATTTGGTTTTTAATACACTTACACATTTATTGGGTCTTTCCTTCACCTTCATTCAAGCACTAGGGTATTACAGTAAGTGTTTTAATTATAATATTTATTAACGTTATTATTTTTAATTTTTATTATTATTAGTATTATTATTAACAGGAGAGGATCGAGTGTGTGTGTGTGGGGGGGGGGGGGGAATAATGGTACACATGTCCACATCCCAATGCCCGCCCTTCCAGGACTGGGGGTGCGGGGGTGTACAATAAACTATACCCACATCCGGCGGCAGCTTGTCGAAGGCGGAAGTGTAGCCTAGAGAATTTGTCATGATAATTAGTGATGACTCTTATTTTGATTATGGGTCTGTAATCCAGTTAAGCTTTTATTCTTAATTTATATTACAATGCTGGTAAAATACACTTCTTGATGATGAGTATGGAGTACAAATGAACTCATTGTGTACCCAAGTTCAAGTTCAAGTATGTTTATTGAGATAAGCAATAAATAAATCTCAAAGGGATAGAGTAGCTTAGGCTATTTCAACCCCCCTCTAATTCAAGTCCCTCAAGGGGCGCACAAATACTGTGACTACAAATAGACAAATAACATTACAAGAATCCAAACAAGAATTGTGAACCCTATACTCACAGGATGAATATAGGGTACACAATAAACTACCACTCACATCATGGGTATGGGTTGCACAAGAAACTATCGCGCAGAGGATGAATATGGAGAGCAAAGTAAACAAAGATTCACACGATGAGAAAGGGTTGCGCAATGTCCTATGACTCACAGAATGAGTATTAGCTGCACAATAAACTACAGGTCACAGGATAAGTATGGGTTGCACAATAAATTACAGGTCACAGGATGGGTATGGGCTGCACAAACTACCGGTAACAGGATGAGTATGGGATGCACAATAAATTACGGGTCACAGGATGAGTATGGGTTGCACAAACTACTGGTAACAAGATGAGTATGGGATGCACAATAAATTACCGCACAGAGGATGAGTATAGGGTGCACAAACTGGTTGGGTAAATGGAAATGGTTGGGTACATTTCCTTTCACCTAATGCGACTATTCATGTGTCCGGACTTTCAATTCAGTTATATTTATGCCAAAGTATTAACATGCAGCTTATATTTATGTCTTTATGATGACATAGAAAACTTCGTTTATTACAATATCTAGATTAAATTAACATTGATCTTCGGAAGGTCATAGTTCCCATATCGGTAAGGAGAGCGTCGGCCATGAAGCCTTGTTTAAAGTATGAATATTTTTCCTCTCTAATAAGGTATAATCTCTGTGATGGATTCACAAAAACTATTTTATATCTGCCTTTCTGATAACATATACAAATATAATCTTTATTTGTGAATATTTGTTAATTAAGCAATATATCAGAGGGCGTGTAGGGTTCGGTGTTCAATGAACGAAAAGGACTGGATCACTGTGTACAGGAGGCTGATATGGCAGCAAACACTCTCCTGGCGACCATATTTCTTGGATAAGTCGCTCCACACAATTGTCGCTTGGACCGTCGACTTCCTATGGCGTCACCTCTCACATATTTACGTCTCATTTCGTTATGAAATTAGATTATTTCAGAGAAAAAATAGGTTTGATCATGTTCTACGTGTAGCACCAACATTATAGTAAGTAAATATACCATATTTCTTCATTACTTACGTAATGCTAATACGTTTTGGGTAGTTTTGGCCTGATTTGGGTGATTGGGGTAATTCTATGGACCGCTAACGGGTGAGTCGATATACTTCCACGTTGACTGAATCTCTTCCCACACTCTGGACACTCGTGAGGTTTGTCACCTGAATGCACTAACATGTGAGTCTTCACATATGAAGGACGAGTGAATACCTTCTGACACTGTGGACACTGGTGAGTCTTCATCTTCTTTATGACAGGTGCAGTTTGTGTGAAGGTTTTCTCCCCCGGATGTTGGGAGAAGCGTCAAGGCTTGAGTGTTGTTTCTTAGAGTTAGACTTGATGTGAGCACTTGGCGGTCAATGGTGGTGCTTCTTCTTTATGATAGGTGCAGTTTGTGTCAAGGTTTTCCCTTAATGCTCGTGCTGGACATCACCGGCGGGTGCTGCTAAAATGGCGGCGGTTGTTTGGATACAAGACACTCCGTACATTGACAACATCGCACACTAATATTTTTACCACTTCGGACACCAGCATTCGACGTTTCGCATATGTATATGTGTTCCATATTAAAACGACAATATAATGCTATTAAGAATTAAAATCTTCTATTTAACAGGCATATAGTTATTAAATGAAGTTTAGTGATGTAATAGACATAATCCGGTGTTGGTAAGGACGGCGCCCGCCAGCGTAAACACAACACACCCGAATGCCCACAAACACGATACAACGCACAAAACACAACACTTCTGTCAGTTTTTGGATAAACTCCTTTTATATTTATTATGTGAAAGTTATACATGTATAAAATGATAACTATTATAGGTAAGCGCCTAATATTTAATATTAATCAATAAAAAGAAGTCAGAAGCCACATGCCTGTCTGTACATGTCTTTTGTGTAAAAGTATTTTGGGCGCTCATGTACTTGTGCGCTAGCTGGCGTTCACAACTGTTCTCGCCTACAAGCATTAGAATTAAACAAACGAATTTATTTTTTCATTTATATACAAGAAGAGAAGGCTACCCTTGAGTCTGTAATATTCATCTGATCACTGGTCTCCCATTTGGTCCTCATTGCTTTATCTTACTATTATTGAATGTCAATAACCGTATTATGCAATTTCAATTTCTTCAATTTCAATTTATTATGCACCCCATACCCATCCCGTGGGCGGTGGTGTAAAGGATTACAGAAGCACATAATCGGTTCAGGAACTGAACCCTCTAGTTCGTTTAGCTAAGCAAATAACAATGTTTGACGCTAGTTACAAAATTATTAATTTTGTATACACATGTACACACACTTATACATACATGTACATATATATATATATATATATATATATATATATATATATATATATATATATATATATATATATATATATATATATATATATATATATATATATATATATATATATATATATATATATATATATATATATATATATATATATATATATATATATATATATATATATATATATATATATATATATATATATATATATATATATATATATATATATAATTATGCAGTTAATACTCTCACTCGTTGTGTTAGCATATGTTAGCTTGATAAAATTGACTGTTCATTGTTGAGAAATGTGTTAACAAACAATATATCTGACTTTATCAAGACTGTAGCTTGCTTAGCAAAAGGAACTTTATTAAATTTGGGTTCAGTTTAACTACCTCTCAATGGATGAGTAATTGGGGCATAATAAAGGAACTAAGCTGATAAAATGAAAGATGGGAAAACAACATTAGAGAGATAAACTCGAGAGACGTTTTCATGTTAACCCGAAAATTATTTGAGGAGCAAGACGGACTGCGGGTCAGGCAATTGGTCTTCATGCTATCGTTATGGGGGATCAGCCATTACACGTGTTAATGACTCTTGTATAGTTGTGTAGTTAAGGACAACAGGGTAAAGGGGTAATGGGCATTGTGGTTGATTGTTCTACCTGGGAATCCTCCACTGTTTTATATCTTATGTATGTATGTATGTACTCACCTAGTTGTGTTTGCAGGGGTTGAGCTCTGGCTCTTTGGTCCCGCCTCTCAACCGTCAATCAACTGATGTACAGATTCCTGAGCCTACTGGGCTCTGTCATATCTACATTTGAAACTGTGAATGGAGTCAGCCTCCACCACATTACTGCCTAATGCATTCCATTTATTAACTACTCTGACACTGAAAAGTTCTTTCTATAATCTCTCTGTGGCTCATTTGGGTACTCAGCTTCCACCTGTGTCCCCTTGTGCGTGTACCACATGTGTTAAATAAATGTATGTATGTATGTATGTAAGGAGAGAGAGAGAGAGAGAGAGAGAGAGAGAGAGAGAGAGAGAGAGAGAGAGAGAGAGAGAGAGAGAGAGAGAGAGAGAGAGAGAGAGAGAGAGAGAGAGAGAGAGAGAGAGAGAGAGAGAGAGAGAGAGAGAGAGGAGAGAGAGAGAGAGAGAGAGAAGGAGAGAGAGAGAGAGAGAGAGAGAGAAAGAGATGAATGTCGGAAAATCCGACACCATTTAATAATAATATCATACAGACAGATAATAATTGCTGTATAAACAAGTTACCCATAGAAAATGTAACTTGTAGTGGAACATTCTGTCTATAGAATACGGGATATCATTACCACATACTATTATAAATTCTCCACCTATTATGGTGGGAATTATACTTAAATACATTAGTCTTTGGACTTTACCATCATAAAAACATCTCATATAAATTAACTTAATTATCAGAATTAAAATAGAGTAAATGTGACCCTTCTATCACTTACTGTCATCTGAACAATGTAGGCCAGTAGCGTCAGGGTGAGGGAGTGGGCAGCCATTGTTTGTACTTAGACCAGAGAGGCTCACAGGAGCAAATACGGCTCCTGTGAATTTTACTTGGACGAATTGTTATAGAAACCAAAGTTGTACCATTATCAACACGCTGTCAACAAATTCAAGTTAAGTGTTCTTCCGAAACCCATTTATCTTTCATTTATGGCTATTAATGTCAGTGGATATAGGGTGATCCGGTTAGAGCACAAGATAGCCTCATACTAAAGGTAATTAAGCCCAGGTCTTCATGGTTCCATGTGCAGTGTTTTCTCTGATATAGTTGTCATATACTAGGATTCTGGCTTCACAGCTAGCGCCCTTTTGACAGGTCAAGACGAGGAAGCATGCTTTGTGCATCAGTTACCAGGGTGATGGAAGCTACCTCAAAGAGGGAAAATGTGGTGTCTACATCCTGGTTATACCTGGTGGACTAAGGCCTGCTGTACAAATAAGATAAGGAACCTCTTCAATGTTTAATAATGTGTAGTCAATACTGTAGTTTGATTGGCTGCATATATATAAATTAAATTAATATAAACCCCCCTAATGTGTAGAGGATCGATTTGTGAGATTATTGCAGAAATACAGTCCACTTATCATTATACAAATTGCTATCGAAGTATATAAATTCATGTAAATATAAATTCTATATATATTCATATAAATTAAATAAATATAAATCTCACAGGTCGGTTCCCACAATGAAGACCGAGACAGAGAAATAGATATAGACAGAGTAAGGGAGAGAATGTTAGGCACAGAGACGGATAGATAAGGATATGCAAAGTCAGTGAGAGAATGACAGAGATAGAGCGAGGAAAGAGACAGAGAGATAGGCTGACACAGAGAATGGCAGAAACGATGAGAGGCAGAGACAGAGGGGGACAGGGACAGGGATAGGCGGACAGGGACAGGAGCAGAGGGACAGGGACAGACGGACAGGGCCAGAGGAGGGACGGGGGAACAGAGGGGGGGCAGTGGGACAGGGAGGGAGACAGGGACAGAAACACAGAGACAGAGGGACAGGGTCAGAGAGGGGGACCGGGGGAGAGGGGACAGAGGAGAGACAGGAGATAGAAAGAGTGGGCAGGGGGACAGGGAGGGACAGGGACAGACAGAGAAGGACAGGAACAGGGGGGCAGAATTAAGGGCGGACAGGGGGACAGGGGGCAAAGATAGGGACAGGGGAACAGAGACAGGGACAAGGGGACTGGAGGAAAGGGAGGGGGACAGATGAAGGACAGCGGACAGAAAGAGTGGGCAGGGGGACAAAGAGGTACAGGGGACAGAGAGGACAGGGGGACAAAGATGGACAGGGCGACAAAGATGGACAGGGCGACAAAGATGGACAGGGGGACAGGAGGAAAGGGGGGAGATGTATGAGGGGGAATGTTTGCGAGAGATGGAGAAGGGGTATTTAGAACGGTAAGTTAGAGAGGGGACAACTAAGGCGCATCATTGAAAAGCAAATGAGCATCATTGCAATTGCAGGAGCCATGCACATCTTCAGCCTGCGTTGTTGAGACATTGTCAATTAAGCGGTGTCCAATAACAGTATCTTCGGTATTTAAGCGATACCTTTAAAAATACTGGAAATATTGAAAGATATTAATCCAGATATTAATCCCCTTATGAAACGCACACAAGAGGCAAAAGCTTCTAGCTCTGCAAGCGGCAATATAAAATAGAGAATAGGCAATTGTTTTCACTCATAGTGTAATAAACCCACGGACCCACCCACCCGCTGAAGCCGTAAATGCCAAGACATTACTTCCGTTTAAAATTAAGCCGGAATAATCCTCAGGTATGTGGAGGATGTGGGAGGCCTTTGATCAACCGCCGACTTCCTGCCCCGTCGACGGGGCCATCAGCCCTCAGTGTGCCCTCAGCCAAATTCACGTGAAACATGTATGTGTGTGCATTAAATATTTTAATTTATTATTTCTAAGATTTAGCTGTTAGCTCTTGGACCCCGCCTTTCTAAGCATCGGTTGTCTAATGTACCGACTCTCGGCCTCTTTTCCTCCATCATATCTAAACAACATATATTTTTATCTAACACACACACACATCCCCAAGATGCAGCCTTTAGCAGCTTCCTGACTTTCAGGTTCCTATTTACTGCAAGGTGAATAGAGGCATTAGTGTGTGTATGTTCGTGTCTGTGTGTGTGTGTATACTCACCTAGTTGTGGTTGCGGGGGTTGAGCTCTGGCTCTTTGGTCCCGCCTCTCAACTGGCAATCAACTGATGTACAGATTCCCGAGCCTACTGGGCTCTATCATATCTGCATTTGAAACTGTGTATGGAGTCAGCCTCCACCACATCACTGCCTAATGCATTCCATCTATTAACTACTCTGACACTGAAAAAGTTCTTTCTAACATCCCAGTGGCTCATTTGGGTACTAAGTTTCCACCTGTGTCCCCTTGTTCGCCTACCACCCATGTTAAACAGTTTATCTTTATGTACCCTATCAATTGCTCTGAGAATTTTGTAGGTAGTGATCATGTCTCCCCTTACTCTTCTGTCTTCCAGTGTCATGAGGTGCATTTCTCGCAGCCTGTCCTCGTAACTCATGCCTCTTAGTCCTGGGACTAGCCTATTGGCATACCACTAAACTTTTTCAAGCTTCGTCTTGTGCTTGACAAGGTGTGTGTGTGTGTGTGTACGTGTATAACACACACGTACTTATGTGGTACGTATGTACTACATAATTGTAAGGCATTTGCTGAATTAGAAAAGTCGGCTGGCAGTTCACCCTTAACGACACAATTAACTCATTACATAAAAAAATACGTGGCTGTGCAACAGTGTGTGGGAATTGAGGAACTGGTGTGCATTTAGACGACTGGTGAGGACCAACAATGACGAAGAAGGATGGCACCAGCGTCTGAATCAAAGGGCAGTGAGGGACAACTTGGCTTTATATATTTTAATCCCCTTACTATACCGTGAGGCGTCCCTGGTAACCTTGCAATACCAACTGGTTTCTGATCAAAAGCTAAAGTCCAGTCGCCGCAGGGGCAATAAGGAGAAACAGGAGCATATGTGGAAGCTTTGGGACCGTTACGAGGAAAAACAGATAAGCACCTCACAGTTCCTCAAGGAATGTTCGCGTTTTATCCCAGGAAGTGCCTGAACTAGAATTAGAAAACAGCAGTCTGATTAAGACTTTATGACCATGTAATCTATGTTTTGCTCCACTACTTACTGGTTGAGTATGGGGTGCATAACAAATAATAGCCTCCTTCAGGGCGCCTTGTTTCTAAACGTGTTAGTCTTAAATCCTTTAATCTCAAATCTTGCTACAATGTACCTCTTAATATATGTTATGTACTCTCGCAACCCAATGTACCTTCTTGTATATAAATAAATAGATTTCAACTGTAAGGGGGTATGGTTTGCACCTTGTTATTCTAATAATGGATAAATAATTCTAATAATGGAAGCGCTAATTATATGAACAAGTGCCATGTATTTATTCAGACGAGAGCAACAGCGAACACAAACCAGCGCATATACGAACGGAATGGTTTGCTTGTACAAACTTCTCAGTGAACGAAGTTGTTTCTAGCCCGGTATCCGAAATTGCAGTATACGACTTGACCAGTCCCCGGTTGTTTACCCTCTCATCACCTAAGCGTTCCAATGTTTTTGTTTGGTTCCACATATCATTTTTCCTACTTCTTATTTTTGTTTATAACTGGTAATTTACAATTAACACTTGTATTTATATTCATGTTTTTCAATCAAAGAATGTACTTGAAATGGTTTCTTTAAACATAAAGCCACACGATTATACTTTTTGAAGGAAATAGCTGTCCCATACTGGATGCACTACATGCGCAGATTGACCAACAGGAGTTTCATATTCACTTTTATTTATATATATATATATATATATATATATATATATATATATATATATATATATATATATATATATATATATATATATATATATATATATATATATGTATATATATATATATATATATATATATATATATATATATATATATATATATATATATATATATATATATATATATATATATATATATATATATATATATATATATATATATGTCGTACCTAGTAGCCAGAACGTACTTCTCAGCCTACTATGCAAGGCCCGATTTGCCTAATAAGCCAAGTTTTCGTGAATTAATATATTTTCTCTAATTTTTTTATTATGAAATGATAAAGCTACCCATTTCATTATGTATGAGGTCAATTTTTTTTATTGGAGTTAAAATTAACGTAGATATATGACCGAACCTAACCAACCCTACCTAACATAACCTAACCTATCTTCATAGGTTAGGTTAACCTATCTTCATAGGTTAGGTTAGGTTAGGTATCCGAAAAAGTTAGGTTAGGTTAGGTTAGGTAGGTTAGGTAGTCAAAAACAAATTAATTCATGAAAACTTGGCTTATTAGGCAAATCAGGCCTTGCATAATAGGCTGAGAAGCGCGTTCTGGCTACTAGGTACGAGATATATATATATATATATATATATATATATATATATATATATATATATATATATATATATTAGTATATTTTGGTAGCAGTCTTTCCTGTAGACATATATTATTAAATATGACCGAAAAAGTAAGATTAATAATTCTAACACGAATTTTCTCAATCTTTCGTACATTATGCTTCACTGTTGGAGGTAAATCAAAAATCACTTCTCCAAAATTCATTTTTATTTCTAGTCTGACGCGACACGGGCGCGTTTCGTAAAACTTATTACATTTTCAAAGACTTCACAAATACACAACTGATTAGAACTTGCGTTTCCAGTCCAGACACGAAACAGAACGCTTTAAAAGAGACTAACGTCGTCTATGCCTTCAAATGCCCACTTGGGGACTGTAAGCTCCAAAAAACCCAGTATATAGGCAAGACAACAACATCTCTTTCTAGGCGTTTAACGATGCATAAACAACAGGGCTCCATTAAGGAACATATAATCTCTTCCCATAACCAAACCATCGCCAGAGAAATCCTAGTAAACAACACAGAAATCATCGATAGATACAGCGATAGCAGGCGGCTTGACGTTTGCGAGGCACTACACATCAAGAAGTCAACACCAGCAATCAACAGCCAATTATTGCACAACTATATTCTACCCACCTCAAGACTCCGCTCCAATATAGAAGCATCAAGAAATATGGACCAATAGGCTTTCTACAAACACTTCTATTCAATACCCATTGTTTCTGTTCTGTCTTGTGTTGATACTTTTAATACCCTATTAATATCCTCTAGTGTTCTGTCTTGTGTTAATGCCACATCATCCTTCCCACCTCACTCAAATGTAATGCCACATCACCCTTCCCACCTCACTCAAATGTAGATATAAAATCAGGGAAACGCAAGTTCTAATCAGTTGTGTATTTGTGAAGTCTTTGAAAATGTAATAAGTTTTACGAAACGCGCCCGTGTCGCGTCAGACTAGAAATAAAAATGAATTTTGGAGAAGTGATTTTTGATTTACCTCCAACAGTGAAGCATAATGTACGAAAGATTGAGAAAATTCGTGTTAGAATTATTAATCTTACTTTTTCGGTCATATTTAATAATATATATATATATATATATATATATATATATATATATATATATATATATATATATATATATATATATATATATATATATATAGACATATGTCGTACCTAGTAGCCAGAACGCACTTCTCAGCCTACTATGCAAGGCCCGATTTGCCTAATAAGCCAAGTTTTCCTGAATTAATATATTTTCTCTAATTTTTTTCTTATGAAATGATAAATCTTCCCATTTCATTATGTATGAGGTCAATTTTTTTTTATTGGAGTTAAAATTAACGTAGATATATGACCGAACCTAACCAACCCTACCTAGGTTAGGTAGCCGAAAAAGTTAGGTTAGGTTAGGTTAGGTAGGTTAGGTAGTCGAAAAACAATTAATTCATGAAAACTTGGCTTATTAGGCAAATCAGGCCTTGTATAGTAGGCTGAGAAGTGCGTTCTGGCTACTAGGTACGACATATATATATATATATATATATATATATATATATATATATATATATATATATATATATATATATATATATATATATGTCGTACCTAGTAGCCAGAACTCACTTCTCAGCCTACTATGCAAGGCCCGATTTGCCTAATAAGCCAAGTTTTCATGAATTAATTGTTTTTCGACTACCTAACCTAACCTAACCTAACTTTTTCTTCTACCTAACCCAACCTAACCTATAAAGATAGGTTAGATTTGGTTAGGTAGGGTTAGTTAGGTTCGGTCATATATCTACGTTAATTTAAACTCCAATAAAAAAAAATTGACATCTTACATAATGAAATGGGTAGCTTCATCACTTCATAAGAAAAAAATTAGAGAAAATATATTAATTCAGGAAAACTTGGCTTATTAGACAAATCGGGCATTGCATAGTAGGCTGAGAAGTGCGTTCTGGCTATTAGGTACGACATATATATATATATATATATATATATATATATACATATATATATATATATATATATATATACATATATATATATATATATATATATATATATATATATATATATATATATATATATATATATATATATATATATATATATATATATATATGTTGTACCTAGTAGCCAGAACGTCGTACTCGGCCAACTATGCAAGTCCCGATTTGCCTAATAAGCCAAGTTTTCCTGAATTAATATATTTTCTCTAATTTTTTTCTTATGAAATAATAAAGCTACCCATTTCATTATGTATGAGGTCAATTTTTTTTAATTGGAGTTAAAATTAATGTAGATATATGACCGAACCTAACCAACCCTACCTAACCAACCCTACCTAACCTAACCAACCCTATCTAACCTAACCTAACTTATCTTTATAAGTTAGGTTAGGTTAGGTATCCGAAAAAGTTAGGTTAGGTTAGGTTAGGTAGGTTAGGTAGTCGAAAACAAATTAATTCATGAAAACTTGGCTTATTAGGCAAATCAGACCTTGCATAATAGGCTGAGAAGCGCGTTCTGGCTACTAGGTACGAGATATATATATATATATATATATATATATATATATATATATATATATATATATATATATATATATATATATATATATATGTATATATATATAAATATATATATATATATATATATGTCGTACCTAGTAGCCAGAATGCACTTCTCAGCCTACTATGCAAGGCCCGATTTGCCTAATAAGCCAAGTTTTCCTGAATTAATATATTTTCTCTAATTTTTTTCTCATGAGATGATAAAGCTACCCATTTCATTATGTATGACATAAATTTTTTTTATTGGAGTTAAAACTAACGTAGATATATATGACCGAACCTAACAAACCCTACCTAACCTAACCTAACCTATCTTTATAGGTTAGGTTAGGTTAGGTAGCCTAAAAAGTTAGGTTAGGTTAGGTAGGTTAGGTAGTCGAAAAACAATTAATTCATGAAAACTTGGCTTATTAGGCAAATCGGGCCTTGCATAGTAGGCTGAGAAGTGAGTTCTGGCTACTAGGTACGACATATATATATATATATATATATATATATATATATATATATATATATATATATATATATATATATATATATATATATATATATATATATATATATATATGAATGAAAACTCACACCCCAGAAGTGACTCGAACCCATACTCCCAGAAGCAACGCAACTGGTAACTACAGGGCGCCTTAATCCGCTTGACCATCACGGCCGTCAAAGGAAGTGATAGCCGAGGCTATTTGAGCCACTTCCCCGACGGCAACTCGGATGGTAATCTTGGGCATAGCATTTCACCAAATCACCTCATTCTTTGGGGCACACGTGAGGAACACAAATGCGAACAAGCCTGAATGGTCCCCAGGACTATATGCGAATGAAAACTCACACCCCAGAAGTGACTCGAACCCATACTCCCAGAAGCAACGCAACTGGTAACTACAGGGCGCCTTAATCCGCTTGACCATCACGGCCGTCAAAGGAAGTGATAGCCGAGGCTATTTGAGCCACTTCCCCGACGGCAACTCGGATGGTAATCTTGGGCATAGCATTTCACCAAATCACCTCATTCTTTGGGGCACACGTGAGGAACACAAATGCGAACAAGCCTGAATGGTCCCCAGGACTATATGCGAATGAAAACTCACACCCCAGAAGTGACTCGAACCCATACTCCCAGAAGCAACGCAACTGGTAACTACAGGGCGCCTTAATCCGCTTGACCATCACGGCCGTCAAAGGAAGTGATAGCCGAGGCTATTTGAGCCACTTCCCCGACGGCAACTCGGATGGTAATCTTGGGCATAGCATTTCACCAAATCACCTCATTCTTTGGGGCACACGTGAGGAACACAAATGCGAACAAGCCTGAATGGTCCCCAGGACTATATGCGAATGAAAACTCACACCCCAGAAGTGACTCGAACCCATACTCCCAGAAGCAACGCAACTGGTAACTACAGGGCGCCTTAATCCGCTTGACCATCACGGCCGTCAAATGAAGTGATTACCATCCGAGTTGCCGTCGGGGAAGTGGCTCAAATAGCCTCGGCTATCACTTCCTTTGACAGCCGTGATGGTCAAGCGGATTAAGGCGCCCTGTAGTTACCAGTTGTGTTGCTTCTGGGAGTATGGGTTCGAGTCACTTCTGGGGTGTGAGTTTTCATTCGCATATAGTCCTGGGGACCATTCAGGCTTGTTCGCATTTGTGTTCCTCACGTGTGCCCCAAAGAATGAGGTGATTTGGTGAAATGCTATGCCCAAGATTACCATCCGAGTTGCCGTCGGGGAAGTGGCTCAAATAGCCTCGGCTATCACTTCCTTTGACGGCCGTGATGGTCAAGCGGATTAAGGCGCCCTGTAGTTACCAGTTGCGTTGCTTCTGGGAGTATGGGTTCGAGTCACTTCTGGGGTGTGAGTTTTCATTCGCATATAGTCCTGGGGACCATTCAGGCTTGTTCGCATATATATATATATATATATATATATATATATATATATATATATATATATATATATATATATATATATATATATATATATATATATATATATATGACAATGTCAGACCACGGAGGAAAAATGAAACAGGAAATTTCCTTGGTTTAGATATGTTGATGATATCTTGTGCATTTGGCCTTCAGATGTAAACACAGACGAATTTGTAGCCAAACTTAATGACCAAGTCACCTCCATAAAATTTACTATGGAGACTGAAATTGATAAATGTTTGCCATTCTTAGATGTGCTTATTCATAGGGAAAACTCTTCATTAAAGTTTAGTGTTTACAGAAAACCTACGAACAATTTATCTTATGTTCATTATTTTTCAGGGCATAAATACAATGTAAAAAAGTCAATTTTTTCTTCAATGTATTTAAGAGCTCTTCGAGTTGTGAGTCCTTGGTTTCCTTGGTTTAGATATGTTGATGATATCTTGTGCATTTGGCCTTCAGATGTAAACACAGACGAATTTGTAGCCAAACTTAATGACCAAGTCACCTCCATAAAATTTACTATGGAGACTGAAATTGATAAATGTTTGCCATTCTTAGATGTGCTTATTCATAGGGAAAACTCTTCATTAAAGTTTAGTGTTTACAGAAAACCTACGAACAATTTATCTTATGTTCATTATTTTTCAGGGCATAAATACAATGTAAAAAAGTCAATTTTTTCTTCAATGTATTTAAGAGCTCTTCGAGTTGTGAGTCCAGAATTCTTAGATGAAGAATTTAAGAATATTGATTCGATTGGTCTTAAGCTTTGTTACCCACTGAATTTTTTGGAAGTTTGTCGTAACAAAGCTCGTCGTACATATTATAATAATGTATGCAGTGAAAGGACTCGCCCAAAGAATGTGTTATGTTTACCATATTTCTCTGGGTTTGAGAATATTGTCAAGGCCTTGAAACTTTTTAATATAGATGTAATGTTTAGCTACGAAAACACTGTTGGTAAGCTATTAGTAAGGAACAGCCCTCGTAGTGATAATTGCGTCATTTATAAAATACCTTGTAAGGAATGTAATAAGTTCTATGTCGGGCAAACATCTAAAGATTTAAAATGTAGAATATCGCAACATAAATACTCTGTAAGACATGGCCAATTATCTAATGCTTTGTTTGTGCATTTGTCAGAAAAAGCTCACCAAATTGATTGGGAGAGTGCGTCTTCAATAACAAATTGTAAAAGCACCTATAACAGAAACATAATTGAATCCGCTTTGATACAGATCACCAAAGAAAGTAATTTGAATATTAGCAGTGGTCTATATAACTTAGATCCATTTCTAATAGATCAGCTAAAGGGCGATTTAAGTAGAATCATTGAAAAACATTTGTCTCACTAATTTATTGTATATATTTACCTCTTTATGTTATAATTACCTATGCATTATGCTTGTATGTCTGCTGTATCAGATGGGCCATTGGGCTACATCGGATGGGCCAATTGGGTGCATCTGATGGGCCAATGGGCCTTCTGCGTTGTCCAAGTATTGTACCTCACCTTACTTCACCACTCTCTCCTGCCTATTTATACCCATCACTCGATCTGTAAAATGACCTTCTGAAGATGTATTTAATATACGAAAGTACTTAAGGAAATTTCCTGTTTCATTTTTCCTCCGTGGTCTGACATTGTCACATTCTTAATCACGTGTTTATTTTCGTGATATACACACACATATATATATATATATATATATATATATATATATATATATACATATATATATATATATATATATATATATATATATATATATATATATATATATAAATATATATATATATATATATATATATATATATATATATATATATATATATATATATATATATATATATATATATATATATATATATATTGGTGTATACTGGCAGCAGGTTTTCTTTCAAACATGTTTCATTGAATATGACCGCATATTCTGTATTTATTATTTTCTGGTTTAGGGCTTCTATCCCTCTAACTATTTTCTTAGCATCAGGGCTTAATTGGAATAGGAGTTCTCCAAAACTCATTTTCGTACTTTTAAGGTGAAGAAAAGAAGTGATTTACTATAGAGTGTATTACACTTATTTGTATAATTTGCACGACGTTTCGAACCTCCATGGTTCATTCTCAAGTGAACAATCTTACAATACTAGTTGATTTTATACCCGCATTAGGTCAGGTGATAATACAATGAAGGTGAAAAACATGGGGGGATACATAAGGGATAAACATAGGGGCTGCAGAAGGCTTATTGGCCCATACGAGGCATCTCCTATCTAAACACAAAGATTAATCCAGTGTAATTGGCCTGTTATGTTGGACATTGTCTTCTGTGTTGGCATCGATATGTTCTTGTCTTGTCCTTACTCTCATGGTGGGTAGAGTAAATAGTTCCGTGATTTGGGTGTTCATGGTAGGTCGCTCTATTCTTATGTGAATTGCCTCAAGAATTTGTAATCTTCTTGAATCTTGGGTTTTGTCTATTATGCAAGTATTCTTGTTCAACATTTCTCTTGTTAGAGTAATGTCATGGGCTTGTCTCATGTGATTCCTAGGGGCACCAGATTGAAGATGGCATGTCAAACGCCTCGTCAGCTTGGTCGACGTCATACCTATGTACTTACATTGAAGGTTACATCCTTCGTGGGGGCAAGTGTACATGTATACAACGCTTGACTGCTGTAGAGGGTTCTCCGTCGGCTTCGGGCTGTTTTTGATAAGGAGTTCGGAAGTCTTCTTGGTTTTGTAGAATATTATCAGGTTTATGTTTTGGTTAGGAGTAGTGCTTTTTACTCCATTACGGATTATTTCTTTCATTATTCTTTCCTCTTTTATATGTTCACTGTGCATGGTTGATTTGTAATATAATTTTATTGGGGGTGTTGTGGTTTCTGTTCTAGGTTCTGAATTATACCAACGGTCCAAGTGTCTTCTTATAGCAGCGTTTATTTCCGCGTTGCTATATCCGTTGTTCACCAATACCTGAGTAAATACCGGAGTAAAAAGCATTACTCCTAACCAAAACATAAACCTGATAATATTCTACAAAACCAAGAAGACTTCCGCACTCCTTATCAAAAACAGCCCGAAGCCGACGGAGAACCCTCTACAGCAGTCAAGTGTTGTATACATGTACACTTGCCCCCACGAAGGATGTAACCTTCAATGTAAGTACATAGGTATGACGTCGACCAAGCTGACGAGGCGTTTGACATGCCATCTTCAATCTGGTGCCCCTAGGAATCACATGAGAGAAGCCCATGACATTACTCTAACAAGAGAAATGTTGAACAAGAATACTTGCATAATAGACAAAACCCAAGATTCAAGAAGATTACAAATTCTTGAGGCAATTCACATAACAATAGAGCGACCTACCATGAACACCCAAATCACGGAACTATTTACTCTACCCACCATGAGAGTAAGGACAAGACAAGAACATATCGATGCCAACACAGAAGACCTGTTATGTAATGTAATGACCTGTAATTGGCCTGTTATGTCCAACATAACAGGCCAATTACACTGGATTAATCTTTGTGTTTAGATAGGAGATGCCTCGTATGGGCCAATAAGCCTTCTGCAGCCCCTATGTTTATCCCTTATGTATCCCCCCATGTTTTTCACCTTCATTGTATTATCACCTGACCTAATGCGGGTATAAAATCAACTAGTATTGTAAGATTGTTCACTTGAGAATGAACCATGGAGGTTCGAAACGTCGTGCAAATTATAAAAATAAGTGTAATACACTCTATAGTAAATCACTTCTTTTCTTCACCTTAAAAGTACGAAAATGAGTTTTGGAGAACTCCTATTCCAATTAAGCCCTGATGCTAAGAAAATAGTTAGAGGGATAGAAGCCCTAAACCAGAAAATAATAAATACAGAATATACGGTCATATTCAATGAAACATATATATATATATATACATATATATATATATATATACATATATATATATATATACATATATATATATATATATACATATATATATATATATATATATATATATATATATATATATATATATATATATATATATATATAAATATATATATATATATAAATATATATATATATATATATATATATATATATATATATATATATATACTCAAATGTAATGCCACATCACCCTTCCCACCTCACTCAAATGTAGATATAAAATCAGGGAAACGCAAGTTCTAATCAGTTGTGTATTTGTGAAGTCTTTGAAAATGTAATATATATATATATATATATATATATATATATATATATATATATATATATATATATATATATATATATATATATATATATATATTTATATATATATATATATATATATATATATATATATATATATATATATATATATATATATATATATATATATATATATTTATATATATATATATATATATATATATATATATATATATATATATATATATATATATATATATATATTTCCAAGGGGTTGTCATAGCCAGGGGGTGGTAATGGGGGACGAGCTCCCATGACCTATAAAATGCTCCTATACGGCATGCGTCTCAAATAGCCTCTGACAACCAAGTCCAACTCCTGGCCTGCACGGGTGGCTTAGTCTAAGTCCGGCGGAACTGCTTTTACCGACAGAAGAAGGGGCGAGGGCGTGCCTCTGGCACCTTAAAACCAGCTGCTCCGGGTAGATGGGACTCGATAGCCTGGGAAGGCAGCCCATCTAGGGGAAGGAAAACCCTGATTTTAAACCTCCGCTGCCTTGCGGCTATACCCTTTTTTGGGAAGGCTTCAGGAGTCAACCTCGAGGAAAAATCCGGAGTTGGAGCCCCTAAGGCAGTTCGTTGTTGACGTCGACCTCGTTCTGGCAGCTCCTGTGAAGTTGCTGGAACCATGCGTATTGGCATTTGCCTTTCTATTGGATAATTTCAGCAACGTGGAGAGGGGGGACCTGCTGCATGGGTAACAGCTTCTCCTCCATATCTACCTACCCAGGCTTTGCGCCCTGGAGAGGACACTCCAGCTTCGCCTCACAGCGTCGAACCAACACGGGAAGCGACAGTCTACCGGTTTTAAGTCTTCTGCTCGATTGGCGAAGAGTGTGACGCCAGGGGTTGCTTCCGACGGTGGGAGGGGTCATCGCGCCCCACTGGGCAGCTACCGCCCGCCTCAAGCTGGGCAAACCCCAGCCAATAAGGTGTTGCCTCGCCACGGTCCGTTAACCTCACTGGGTGCGTGGGGTTTAGGGTGAAAACTGACAAGCGGCCCGACAACTTTGCACCAAGCAATACCAAACCAAAGAAGAAATTATCAACTGCCCTAAAGCTGGGCACATGGAACGTCAGGACACTGACACCAGGTTTCTCTGACGACCTGCAAGAAATCAATGATGCCCGAAAAACAGCAATCATCGATAGGGAGCTGAGCAAGCTGCAGATGGATATTGTTGCTCTCCAAGAGACCAGGCTCCCAGGATCAGGATCTGTGAGAGAGAGGACCTTCTCTTTCTTCTGGCAAGGAAAACCTCCAGATGAGACCAGGGAACATGGTGTGGGATTTGCCGTCAGGAATGCACTGTTGGGACACATTATGCCACCGATGGGGGAAACCGAACGAATTCTGTCTCTGCAACTGTACTCCCAAACAGGACCAGTCAATGTAATTAGTGCATATGCACCAACCCTGACTTCTCCAGCAGAGGCAAAGGAAAAATTCTACGATGACCTCAACAGAGTCATAGCGAGAATCCCTGCAAAGGAGCCACTGTTCATCCTCGGCGACTTCAACGCCAGAGTGGGTGCCGAGCACAACATTTGGCCCACTTGCCTGGGTCAATTCGGCATAGGAAGGATGAATGAGAACGGGCAACGTCTGCTAGAACTCTGCTGCCTTCATGGTCTTTGTGTCACCAACACGTTCTTCGGCACAAAGCCTCAACACCGAGTATCTTGGAGACACCCCAGATCCAAGCACTGGCACCAGCTTGACCTGATTCTTACCAGGCGTGCAAGTCTACCCAGCGTCAAGATTACGCGTAGCTACCAGAGTGCTGTCTGTGACACCGACCACTCCCTGGTATGTAGTAGGGTCAAGATGCAACCAAAGAAGATTCATCACTCGAAGAAGGCGGGCAGACCTCGCATCGACACCACCAAGACCCGCAACCAGGACAAGGTGGAAGATTTTGCACACGTGCTCGAGGAAACTCTCCCTGGCCCAGCCGGGGTCACTGCCTGTAAAAGATGGGAGCACTTCAGAGACGCTGTGTTCAACGCTGCCATTTCCACCTTTGGCAAGAAGACCAGCAGGTCGGCAGACTGGTTCGAGGCTCACTCGGAAGAGATGACACCTGTAATCGAAGAGAAGAGAAACGCCTTGGCAGCCTACAAAGCCTGCCCAAGTCAGCGCAACTTACAGATCCTTCGGGCCGTCCGCTGCAAAGTGCAGCAGAGCGGCAGGCGATGTGCCAACAACTATTGGCTCCAGCTCTGCTCCCAGATACAGGCTGCAGCGGATACAGGCAATGTAAGGGGAATGTATGACGGCATCAAGCAGGCCCTCGGCCCAATCCAGAGGAAGACCGCTCCTCTGAAATCTGCCACTGGTGAGGTGATTCAGGACCAGACACTGCAGCTGAAGCGCTGGGTCGAGCACTACTCTGAGCTATACGCCAGGGACAATGTGGTCACCGAAGATGCCCTGAGCGTCATTGAGTGTCTGCCTGTGTTAATGGAGCTCGACAGCGAACCGACCCTGGAAGAACTCAGCGATGCCCTAGACTCCCTTGCTTCTGGTAAAGCTCCTGGCAAAGATGGCATTCCTGCTGAGACCTTGAAGTGCTGCAGAGGTAGCCTGCTCATGGAGCTGCATGAAATTCTCTGCCTCTGCTGGGAAGAAGGAGAGGTGCCACAGGACATGAGGGATGCCAACATCGTCACACTGTATAAGAATAAAGGTGACAGGGGCGACTGCAACAACTACCGTGGAATCTCCCTCCTCAGTATTGTCGGAAAGCTGTTTGCTCGAGTCGCATTGAAGAGGCTCCAAGTACTTGCAGAGAGAGTCTATCCAGAATCACAATGCGGATTCAGAGCTGACAGGTCCACCATCGACATGGTCTTTTCCCTCAGACAACTGCAGGAGAAATGCAGGGAACAGAAGCAGCCACTCTTTGTAGCCTTCATAGATCTGACGAAGGCCTTTGACCTCGTCAGCAGGGATGGTCTGTTCAAGATCCTCCCCAAGATCGGATGCCCACCCAGGCTCCTCAGCATCATCAGATCTTTCCATGAGAACATGAGGGGCACCGTGGTCTTTGATGGCCTAACATCAGACGCCTTTGACATCCGAAGTGGAGTAAAGCAGGGCTGCGTACTGGCTCCAACCCTATTCGGGATTTTCTTCGCAGTTATGCTGCGGCACGCCTTCGGATCTGTCACGGAAGGCATTTACCTCCGGACCAGGTCGGATGGAAAGCTCTTTAACCTCGCCAGGCTGAGAGCCAAGACAAAGGTTCGGCTGAGGTGTCTGCGCGATTTCCTCTTTGCCGACGACGCAGCAGTCACTGCCCACTCAGCTGAAGACCTCCAACGGCTCATAACCCGCTTCAGCGAGGCCTCTCAGGCTTTCGGACTCACCATCAGTCTGAAGAAAACACAAGTCATGGGACAAGAAGTGGACTCCCCACCTGACATCGGCATCTCTGATTCCAAACTGGAAGTCGTTCACGACTTCGTGTACCTGGGCTCCACAATCTCTGACTCCCTCTCTCTTGATACGGAGCTAAACAAACGCATCGGTAAGGCATCTACTACCATGTCCAGACTGACAAAGAGAGTGTGGACCAACAATAGGCTAACTGAGTATACTAAGATTCAGGTTTACAGAGCCTGTGTCCTGAGCACTCTCCTTTACGGCAGTGAGTCTTGGACACTCCGCGCCCGTCAGGAAAGACAGCTGAATGCCTACCACATGCGCTGCCTTCGACACATCTTGGACATCACCTGGCAGGACAAGGTGACAAACAACAACGTCTTGGGGAGAGCAAGAATCACCAGCATGTACACAATGCTGAAACAGAGACGAATGCGCTGGCTCGGGCACGTTGTGCGAATGGGTGACGGCAGGATCCCCAAGGATCTCCTGTACGGAGAGCTGATGCAGGGAAAGCGTCCAACAGGCAAGCCCCAGCTACGGTACAAAGACGTATGCAAGAGGGACCTGAAAGCCATGGACGTCGATCTAGCTATATGGGAGACACAGGCTGCAGACCGTTCAGCCTGGAGGCAGTCTGTTCAAAGAGGTCTCTCCAAGTTCGAGGAGTCACTTGCCAAGGAATCGGAGACAAAGAGACAGAGAAGGAAAGCCGGTAGCCAGGAAGACAGACCAGAATCGGACTTCGTTTGTGCTCGGTGTGGGAAGGACTGCCACTCTCGGATTGGCCTCATCAGTCACACCAGACGCTGCACCAGAATTGACAACTAGGGCGCAACTCCATAGTCTCCCGAGACTGAAGGATGCCTACTATATATATATATATATATATATATATATATATATATATATATATATATATATATATATATATATATATATATATATATATATATATATATATATATATATATATATATATATATATATATATATATATATATATATATATATATATATATATATATATATATATATATATATATATATATATATATATATATATATATATATATATATATATATATATATATATATATATATATATATATATATATATATATATATATATATATATATATATATATATATATATATATATATATATATATATATATATATATATATATATATATATATATATATATATATATATATATATATATATATATATATATATATATATATATATATATATATATATATATATATATATATATATATATATATATATATATATATATATATATATATATATATATATATATATATATATATATATATATATATATATATATATATATATATATATATATATATATATATATATATATATATATATATATATATATATATATATATATATATATATATATATATATATATATATATATATATATATATATATATATATATATATATATATATATATATATATATATATATATATATATATATATATATATATATATATATATATATATATTGTCGGGGGTCTACAGCTTGTGAGGGGGGCGAGTAACAGTATATAAGATATCCTAGTACATTATCCTGGAGCGAACTGCGGCCCGGACGGCAATCCTCAGGTCGCTACCTCCCTTTCTGGAGGAGCCAATCTGCAAGTCCTTCGCACATACTATGTATAGGCAGTCAGATCAGTGATCAATTGTGCCGCACCTGCACTCACAAATCTATCACACCAACAGTGGAAAAAGCTTGAAGTTGCCCAAAACAATGCTATGAGAGCCGCACTGGGAGCCCCCATATGGACCAGGCTTAAAACTCTTAGACTGGAGACGGGTTTGCCCTCTCTACAAGAAAGAATATCACAAAGGACAGCTACAATTGTCAGTAAGATAATTATTTCTTCTGATCCAATCCCAGTACGGCAGGCCTTGGTGGTTGGACTAGGCCAAAACAATGGAAACTCTTGGGTTGCAAGAGCAGGAAAAGTCGTAAACAGACTACATTTAAAAAGCATGATTCTTGATAGAGAGGGTGATCAGCCACACCCAAATTACACTCCTTCCGCACCGTGGGAAGAGCCTACTTTCAAAATAGTAATAGAAAGTCTCCCAATGAAAAAGGCTGCCTATGATCCGACAATCCTAAGGCGCATAATAGAAGAGCAAATGTATAGCATAGCAGTAGCAGGAGCCACTCACATCTTCACAGACGGATCGGTGGACACAGAATATGAGAGTGCTGGCGCTGCTCTTTGCACGACCAGCGTACAGGCATATTGGAGACTGGGAGGACTAGTATCATCAACCCAAACTGAGCTGTTTGCCATACAACAGGCATTCGCATATGTGATTGCACAAAACACTCAAAATGCAATCATACACACATACTCAAAAGCCGCACTTCAAATACTAGGACAAAAACAGTGGAAAGATAATGTGGTAATAATTACCACCATTTTGTATCTTGGAGCAGTCGCTAAAGGCAATTAAAGGACTCAACATAACCTTAAACTGGATCCCATCCCATATTGGAATCTTATTAAATGAAAAAGCTGATGAAATTGCTAAATTGGCAACTTGTCATCCAATGATACATAAAACAATTCAACCCAGCCTAGAGAACATAAAAAACATCATCACCAAAAAACTCACATCTCAACAAAGCCTACCTACCCAAATGAATTTTTTCATGGGTATGATACCAACATCAAATCATATATCAGACGTCACCCTTAATAAGGTGAGACAAACCACATTGGGAGAGGAAAGTGTTGAGGTTATCCTCGTTAGCAATTGTAAACATTTTACCTCCTGAAGTCTTTCTCACTTTAATCATGTCATCTCTAACGAAGCACTAATGAATCGCATCTCGATTTTGATTACGGATTTGACGCAGGCGGTGGAGGAGTTGGTGTCTTTTTCTAGTCAAGCACTCGTTGATGTAGATTCCCTTTCGGTGGGATGCAGTTGTCCGGACAAGATGAGATTTTATGGACTGGGTAGCTAGCTTGAGGCAAATTTTTCTCTGGTTTTGTCCTGATGGATTCTTTTTGCCTACTCTGTAGGCAGCAGTATTGTCTGTTTTATTTAGACTGAAACGCAATTCGTCTTTTATGAGAGCTTGAACTATATCAATACACGTTTCACCTTCACGTTCTACATAAATATCTTGGGACGACACAACAACAGAGTCGAGCAGCTTTTGCTGATCTTGTTCATCCTGGGAGATGGAATGTTGGGCGGATAATGTACTGATACATACAGTCATTTTGTTGAGAGTTTCCTCATGTTTTTTTTATGGCTTAATCAGTTTTCAGGCGTATGTTTTCCTCACGGAGATCTCATAAGTCATGCTGGAGTTGATCTTGGCTAACCTTATAGTTTCTAATATCCTCGCGGAGAAGGGTTATTTCTTGTTGTTGTTGATGAAGGTTCGCGTGGTTCGCTTGATTCTCAGTTTGAAAACTGGATGATCGTAATTTGAGTCTCAAGGACTAGGCACAACTTTTTGAACCACTGATTCTCGGCCCGGTTAGAAAAATCCAGTGAGGGACCAGAAGCACGCTTGAATTTCGTAAAGTGGGATGTAGGCATGGAAATAGGAGAGGATTGAGAGGACACAGCTCCCTGGCTCAGGGATGGGGTAGAGGGGAGGGAAGCACTGCCGCCGCGGGCCCCAGAGCTTCCAGAGGGAGAAAAACACGATGGCTATATATATATATATATATATATATATATATATATATATATATATATATATATATATATATATATATATATATATATATATATATATATATATATATATATATATATATATATATATATATATATATATATATATATATATATATATATATATATATATATATATTGTCGGGGGTCTACAGCTTGTGAGGGGGGCGAGTAACAGTATATAAGATATCCTAGTACATTATCCTGGAGCGAACTGCGGCCCGGACGGCAATCCTCAGGTCGCTACCTCCCTTTCTGGAGGAGCCAATCTGCAAGTCCTTCGCACATACTATGTATAGGCAGTCAGATCAGTGATCAATTGTGCCGCACCTGCACTCACAAATCTATCACACCAACAGTGGAAAAAGCTTGAAGTTGCCCAAAACAATGCTATGAGAGCCGCACTGGGAGCCCCCATATGGACCAGGCTTAAAACTCTTAGACTGGAGACGGGTTTGCCCTCTCTACAAGAAAGAATATCACAAAGGACAGCTACAATTGTCAGTAAGATAATTATTTCTTCTGATCCAATCCCAGTACGGCAGGCCTTGGTGGTTGGACTAGGCCAAAACAATGGAAACTCTTGGGTTGCAAGAGCAGGAAAAGTCGTAAACAGACTACATTTAAAAAGCATGATTCTTGATAGAGAGGGTGATCAGCCACACCCAAATTACACTCCTTCCGCACCGTGGGAAGAGCCTACTTTCAAAATAGTAATAGAAAGTCTCCCAATGAAAAAGGCTGCCTATGATCCGACAATCCTAAGGCGCATAATAGAAGAGCAAATGTATAGCATAGCAGTAGCAGGAGCCACTCACATCTTCACAGACGGATCGGTGGACACAGAATATGAGAGTGCTGGCGCTGCTCTTTGCACGACCAGCGTACAGGCATATTGGAGACTGGGAGGACTAGTATCATCAACCCAAACTGAGCTGTTTGCCATACAACAGGCATTCGCATATGTGATTGCACAAAACACTCAAAATGCAATCATACACACATACTCAAAAGCCGCACTTCAAATACTAGGACAAAAACAGTGGAAAGATAATGTGGTAATAATTACCACCATTTTGTATCTTGGAGCAGTCGCTAAAGGCAATTAAAGGACTCAACATAACCTTAAACTGGATCCCATCCCATATTGGAATCTTATTAAATGAAAAAGCTGATGAAATTGCTAAATTGGCAACTTGTCATCCAATGATACATAAAACAATTCAACCCAGCCTAGAGAACATAAAAAACATCATCACCAAAAAACTCACATCTCAACAAAGCCTACCTACCCAAATGAATTTTTTCATGGGTATGATACCAACATCAAATCATATATCAGACGTCACCCTTAATAAGGTGAGACAAACCACATTGGGAGAGGAAAGTGTTGAGGTTATCCTCGTTAGCAATTGTAAACATTTTACCTCCTGAAGTCTTTCTCACTTTAATCATGTCATCTCTAACGAAGCACTAATGAATCGCATCTCGATTTTGATTACGGATTTGACGCAGGCGGTGGAGGAGTTGGTGTCTTTTTCTAGTCAAGCACTCGTTGATGTAGATTCCCTTTCGGTGGGATGCAGTTGTCCGGACAAGATGAGATTTTATGGACTGGGTAGCTAGCTTGAGGCAAATTTTTCTCTGGTTTTGTCCTGATGGATTCTTTTTGCCTACTCTGTAGGCAGCAGTATTGTCTGTTTTATTTAGACTGAAACGCAATTCGTCTTTTATGAGAGCTTGAACTATATCAATACACGTTTCACCTTCACGTTCTACATAAATATCTTGGGACGACACAACAACAGAGTCGAGCAGCTTTTGCTGATCTTGTTCATCCTGGGAGATGGAATGTTGGGCGGATAATGTACTGATACATACAGTCATTTTGTTGAGAGTTTCCTCATGTTTTTTTTATGGCTTAATCAGTTTTCAGGCGTATGTTTTCCTCACGGAGATCTCATAAGTCATGCTGGAGTTGATCTTGGCTAACCTTATAGTTTCTAATATCCTCGCGGAGAAGGGTTATTTCTTGTTGTTGTTGATGAAGGTTCGCGTGGTTCGCTTGATTCTCAGTTTGAAAACTGGATGATCGTAATTTGAGTCTCAAGGACTAGGCACAACTTTTTGAACCACTGATTCTCGGCCCGGTTAGAAAAATCCAGTGAGGGACCAGAAGCACGCTTGAATTTCGTAAAGTGGGATGTAGGCATGGAAATAGGAGAGGATTGAGAGGACACAGCTCCCTGGCTCAGGGATGGGGTAGAGGGGAGGGAAGCACTGCCGCCGCGGGCCCCAGAGCTTCCAGAGGGAGAAAAACACGATGGCTGTCAGTGTTGATCGGGATGGATGCCTTGTTAGGGGCTTTGTTGCTCTTATTTCCCTGCGCAGTCTTGTTTTTGGGAAACATGATTGGTTGAGAATGGACTGGGGTAAATGTTGTGGCTGAAACTTGCGTCAGGCAGCGCGGTGGCGGGCAGCAGGCACTGGTACTCACAGCCGGGGAGGATTGTTTTGAATTTTGTTTGAGATGGAATGAGTTGATTTGGGTTGGTTACTTTGGATGTGTTATGTGCTTCTGCTTTATTAGACACCCTATCAGCATTGGTGTACCAAACCTTGAGATCCTTCATGGAAACTCTGGTACAAGAGTTCGCCCTTTCTGTGTGTGTGTGTGTGTGTGTACTCACCTCAAACCTGTACTCAAACCAATTCTATTTGCTGACGACACAACCTTCATTTACCTGTTTTTTTAATTTTTCAAAAATATTTCATTTACCAAGGTGGTCCTGACCCCCTTGCTCTAAATGTCACAGTGAATACTGAGCTAAATAAAGTCCGTCTTTTTCTAACTGCCAACAAACTCAACCTCAACATTGACAAAACTTTCTATATTTTGTTTGGCAATAAATTCTCAAATCAAATAAATCTCAGGATAAATAATACCCAAATTTGTCACAAAATAGATGGAAAATTCCTTGGCGTTCTCATTGACCAGAAGCTGAATTTCCAGTGACACATTCTAAATATATCTAAAAAAGTTTCAAAAACTGTTGGCATGCTTTCTAAAATCAGATATTATGTACCTCGCCCTGCCCTGGTGACGCTCTATTACTCCGTCATCTATCCTTATTTATTTATTTATTTATTTTTATTTATTTATTTATTTATTTATATATATACAAGAAGGTACATTGGGTTTGTGAGAATACATTGGATAGTACAGTATTTACATTCTTGTAAAGCCACTAGTACGCGCAGCGTTTCGGGCAGGTCCTTAATCTAGCAGATAATTTTAAGTAGGTAATTTCTATCAGAATTGATAAATGATAAAGATACATTGCAAGAGAAAAATGAGATGAGAGAGCTTAGTAAGTATATTAAGCACATTGTTATATTAAAGCTCTGATTGATTACATTGACAGCTTGATTAGTAATTTAAACAAGATTAATAGACACCATACAGCAGATTGACAGCACATATAAGACAGCAATGATCACAATGGTAAAGATGTTCAGATTGGGTACATAAAGATTGGGAGACTGGGTAGCAAAAGATACAGATAAACAAGATTTATAATTTATTTATTTATTTATGCATATACAAGAATGTACATAAGGAATGTGAGGATACAAATATGGTAATTACAGTCTTGTAAAGCCACTAGCACGCACAGCGTTTCGGGCAGGTCCTTAATCTAAGAAAATTTTAAGGAGGTAAATACTTGCAAAATTTATAGACAAAAAATGATAACAGATTACATGGAATGAAAAAAAAGATGAGAGAAAATTATAGGTACAGTATATTAAAGCACATAGGTAGCTATGATTGATTGCAATGACAGCTTAAAATGGTAGTTGACAACAAATTGGTAGGCACAATACAGCAGAAACAATATAAGATTGATTGCAATGACAGCTTGAATGGTAGTTGACAAAAAATTGGTAGTCACAATACAGCATATGGCTAGCACATAAAAGAAGACAGCAATGAACACAATGATAAGGTTGTTTGATATTACATAAAAATTAGGAGATTGGGTAACACTAGGTTACCCAATAAACACCATAAACACCATACAGCATACAGCAGATTGGCAGCACATATAAGAAGACAGCAATGATCACAATGGTAAAGATGTTCAAATTGGGAACATAAAGGTTGGGAGATTGGGTAGCAATAGATACAGTGCAATTTTAAGGCAAAAAGTGAAAAACTATGAAGATGAAATTAGGTACTTTTTAGTATTGATTTTGAATCATGTAAAAGTTGGACAGCTTTTCAATTCAGTAGGGAGTGAGTTCCATAAACTGGGTCCCTTTATTTGCATAGAGTGTTTACACAGATTAAGTTTAACTCTGGGGATATCAAAGATATATTCATTTCTGGTGTGGTGATAATGGGTCCTATTACATCTTTCCAGGAAGAGTTTCAGACAAGGATTTGCATTTAAGAACAGGGTTTTGTAAATGTAGTTGACACAAGAGAATTTATGGAGTGAGATTATGTTTAGCATGTTTAGGGAGTTAAACAAGGGGGCTGTGTGTTGTCTGAAAGCAGAATTTGATATTATTCTGATAGCAGAATTTGATATTATTCTGATAGCAGATTTTTGCTGGGTGATGATGGACTTGAGGTGGTTTGCAGTGGTTGAACCCCATGCACAGATACTATAGTTGAGATAGGGATAGATTAGTGCATAATATAGAGAGATGAGAGCAGAGTTAGGTACATAATATCTGATTTTGGAGTATACCAACTGTTTTAGAGACTTTCTTAGTTATGTGTTGTATGTGGGTACTGAAGTTGAGTCTCTTGTCTAGGAATATGCCAAGAAACTTTCCATCATTTTTATTGCTAATGTTTACATTGTCTATCTGAAGCTGAATTGCATTTGTAGATTTGCTTCCAAATAGGATGTAGTAGGTGTTTTCTATGTTAAGTTTAAGTTTGTTGGTTGACATCCATAAGTGGACTTTTTTTTAGTTCATTATTAACAACATCATTCAGTGTATGTGGGTTGGGGTTGGAGTAGATGAGGGTAGTATCATCAGCTTATCTCAACTATAGTATTTGTGCTTGGGGTTCTACTACCCAAAATCATTTACGTCCTCTAGTTACTCAACACAAATCTGCTATTAGGACCATATCCAACTCTGGCCCTTGACAGCACTCGGTACCCCTACTCAAATCTCTGAATATGTTAGATATTAAGGCACTGCACATCCTCTCATGTGTAGTGTGTGTATATATATATATATATATATATATATATATATATATATATATATATATATATATATATATATATATGTTTCATTGAATATGACCGCATATTCTGTATTTATTATTTTCTGGTTTAGGGCTTCTATCCCTCTAACTATTTTCTTAGCATCAGGGCTTAATTGGAATAGGAGTTCTCCAAAACTCATTTTCGTACTTTTAAGGTGAAGAAAAGAAGTGATTTACTATAGAGTGTATTACACTTATTTGTATAATTTGCACGACGTTTCGAACCTCCATGGTTCATTCTCAAGTGAACAGATCTTACAATACTAGTTGATTTTATACCCGCATTAGGTCAGGTGATAATACAATGAAGGTGAAAAACATGGGGGGATACATAAGGGATAAACATAGGGGCTGCAGAAGGCTTATTGGCCCATACGAGGCATCTCCTATCTAAACACAAAGATTAATCCAGTGTAATTGGCCTGTTATGTTGGACATTGTCTTCTGTGTTGGCATCGATATGTTCTTGTCTTGTCCTTACTCTCATGGTGGGTAGAGTAAATAGTTCCGTGATTTGGGTGTTCATGGTAGGTCGCTCTATTCTTATGTGAATTGCCTCAAGAATTTGTAATCTTATTGAATCTTGGGTTTTGTCTATTATGCAAGTATTCTTGTTCAACATTTCTCTTGTTAGAGTAATGTCATGGGCTTGTCTCATGTGATTCCTAGGGGCACCAGATTGAAGATGGCATGTCAAACGCCTCGTCAGCTTGGTCGACGTCATACCTATGTACTTACATTGAAGGTTACATCCTTCGTGGGGGCAAGTGTACATGTATACAACGCTTGACTGCTGTAGAGGGTTCTCCGTCGGCTTCGGGCTGTTTTTGATAAGGAGTTCGGAAGTCTTCTTGGTTTTGTAGAATATTATCAGGTTTATGTTTTGGTTAGGAGTAGTGCTTTTTACTCCTTTACAGATTATTTCTTTCATTATTCTTTCCTCTTTTATATGTTCACTGTGCATGGTTGATTTGTAATATAATTTTATTGGGGGTGTTGTGGTTTCTGTTCTAGGTTCTGAATTATACCAACGGTCCAAGTGTCTTCTTATAGCAGCGTTTATTTCCGCGTTGCTATATCCGTTGTTCACCAATACCTGAGTTACTCTTTCAAACTCTCTACTCACGTTGCTCCATTCAGAGCAGTGGGTAAGCGCTCGACGAATATAAGCATTGAGAACACTGGCTTTGTATCTTTGGGGGCACTCACTTCTACCGTTCAGGCATAATCCTATGTTGGTGGGCTTGGTATATACGTTGGTGCTTAAAGAGGTTCCTGTTTTTGTTATTAGTACATCCAAGAATGGCAGACTGTTATTTTCACTATTTTCATGTGTAAATCGGAGTACTGACTCTCTCTCTAGGTGTCTTTTTAGGTCAATTAATTCATCTGAGTCTTTTACTATTACGAATATGTCATCTACATAACGGCAGTATACAGTTGGTTTTTGTCTGCTACTGAAGACCCTATCTTCGATGGTTCCCATATAAAAATTAGCAAATAAATCTCCTAAGGGGGAGCCCATTGCTACTCCGTCTATTTGTAAATACATGTCTCCTTGTGGACTGATGAAAGGGGCTTCCTTTGTACATGCTTCGAGAAGACTTTTCAAGTGTGGCTCAGGTATGTCTAATTTGTGGGTGCTCTCGTCTCTGTATACTCTGTCCAGTATCATTCCTATGGTTGTGTCGACTGGGACGTTGGTAAAAAGGGATTCAACGTCCAGGGAAGCGATGATTCCATTGGGCTGGGTAGATTTGATCAATTCTAGGAAATCTGCTGATGATTGTAGACTAAACTTACTTGGAGTGTATGGAGTTAGGAGTTCATTGAGTTTCTTAGCCAGGTGATAAGTTGGGGTTGGTATTTGGCTGATTATAGGGCGTAGTGGGTTACCTGATTTATGCGTCTTAACATTGCCGTAGGCATATCCTAAGCCATAGTCGCCTTGAAGTTTGCGACATTGAAAATTAGCGACATCCTAAGTGACGACTCCAAATTTCAACGAATCACGAGGAACCCCGTAGAAGACCTTAAGCGGAAAGTAAACAAAACAATTACAGCAATCAACGCAAAGAAAGGTAGTGTGCATTTCAATAAACTTCAAGGCGACTATGGCTTAGGATATGCCTACGGCAATGTTAAGACGCATAAACCAGGTAACCCACTACGCCCTATAATCAGCCAAATACCAACCCCAACTTATCACCTGGCTAAGAAACTCAATGAACTCCTAACTCCATACACTCCAAGTAAGTTTAGTCTACAATCATCAGCAGATTTCCTAGAATTGATCAAATCTACCCAGCCCAATGGAATCATCGCTTCCCTGGACGTTGAATCCCTTTTTACCAACGTCCCAGTCGACACAACCATAGGAATGATACTGGACAGAGTATACAGAGACGAGAGCACCCCCAAATTAGACATACCTGAGCCACACTTGAAAAGTCTTCTCGAAGCATGTACAAAGGAAGCCCCTTTCATCAGTCCACAAGGAGACATGTATTTACAAATAGACGGAGTAGCAATGGGCTCCCCCTTAGGAGTTTTATTTGCTAATTTTTATATGGGAACCATCGAAGATAGGGTCTTCAGTAGCAGACAAAAACCAACTGTATACTGCCGTTATGTAGATGACATATTCGTAATAGTAAAAGACTCAGATGAACTAATTGACCCAAAAAGACACCTAGAGAGAGAGTCAGTACTCCGATTTACACATGAAAATAGTGAAAATAACAGTCTGCCATTCCTGGATGTACTAATAACAAAAACAGGAACCTCTTTAAGCACCAACGTATATACCAAGCCCACCAACATAGGATTATGCCTGAACGGTAGAAGTGAGTGCCCCCAAAGATACAAAGCCAGTGTTCTCAATGCTTATATTCGTCGAGCGCTTACCCACTGCTCTGAATGGAGCAACGTGAGTAGAGAGTTTGAAAGAGTAACTCAGGTATTGGTGAACAACGGATATAGCAACGCGGAAATAAACGCTGCTATAAGAAGACACTTGGACCGTTGGTATAATTCAGAACCTAGAACAGAAACCACAACACCCCCAATAAAATTATATTACAAATCAACCATGCACAGTGAACATATAAAAGAGGAAAGAATAATGAAAGAAATAATCCGTAAAGGAGTAAAAAGCACTACTCCTAACCAAAACATAAACCTGATAATATTCTACAAAACCAAGAAGACTTCCGAACTCCTTATCAAAAACAGCCCGAAGCCGACGGAGAACCCTCTACAGCAGTCAAGCGTTGTATACATGTACACTTGCCCCCACGAAGGATGTAACCTTCAATGTAAGTACATAGGTATGACGTCGACCAAGCTGACGAGGCGTTTGACATGCCATCTTCAATCTGGTGCCCCTAGGAATCACATGAGACAAGCCCATGACATTACTCTAACAAGAGAAATGTTGAACAAGAATACTTGCATAATAGACAAAACCCAAGATTCAAGAAGATTACAAATTCTTGAGGCAATTCACATAAGAATAGAGCGACCTACCATGAACACCCAAATCACGGAACTATTTACTCTACCCACAATGAGAGTAAGGACAAGACAAGAACATATCGATGCCAACACAGAAGACAATGTCCAACATAACAGGCCAATTACACTGGATTAATCTTTGTGTTTGGATAGGAGATGCCTCGTATGGGCCAATAAGCCTTCTGCAGCCCCTATGTTTATCCCTTATGTATCCCCCCCATGTTTTTCACCTTCATTGTATTATCACCTGACCTAATGCGGGTATAAAATCAACTAGTATTGTAAGATCCGTTCACTTGAGAATGAACCATGGAGGTTCGAAACGTCGTGCAAATTATACAAATAAGTGTAATACACTCTATAGTAAATCACTTCTTTTCTTCACCTTAAAAGTACGAAAATGAGTTTTGGAGAACTCCTATTTCAATTAAGCCCTGATGCTAAGAAAATAGTTAGAGGGATAGAAGCCCTAAACCAGAAAATAATAAATACAGAATATGCGGTCATATTCAATGAAACATGTTTGAAAGAAAACCTGCTGCCAGTATACACCAATATATATATAAATATATATATATATATATATATATATATATATATATATATATATATATATATAAATATATATATATATATATATATATATATATATATATATATATATATATATATATATATATATATATATATATATATATATATATATATATATATATATATATATATATATATATATATATATATATATATATATATATTTATAGGATGTGGGTCCCTTTAATTAAACCAGTGGTGGTACCCCTAAATAAATAAATATATATATATACTGAACATGAGAGGATGTGCAGTGCTTAAACGCTGAATTGTAATGTCAATCCAGACCTTAAAAGCTTCATTGAAGATTGTAACAGAACCCATGAGCACCACACCAGAAACAAATACCTTTTTGATATTCCAAGAGTACGACTTAATCAAACGAGAAATGCTCATCAAGTCAAGGGACCTAGAATGTGGAATGACCTTCCCAATCATGTTAAAGACTGTATCTCTCTCAACTAGTTTAAGATAAAAACTAAGCATTACCTAATTAACTCCCTGTAAACTACCTCACCCAGATAATGTCAACCCATGTCTGTAATTTTTAAACATTGCTGTTTGTCGACCAAATTGTATTTTTTGCTGTTTTTCTGCCATATGTTCCCCCTTTTTTATTTTTATATTTTTCTCAACACATTTTATACTTTAATCTCAATTAGTATTAAGTTTAGTCTTTAGTGTTTTTCCTGCCCGAAACGCTTTGCGTAATACTGGCTTTAGTCATTGTATGTACTAGTTCTATCTATAAATTCATCAATATTTGAATCACCCCTTGTATGTATGTACTTTACCTGAATAAAGATTTGAATTTTGAATTTTGACCTATTTGTACTCACCTATTTGTTCTTGGGGGGTTGAGCTTCGGCTCTTTGTTCTCGCCTCTCAACTGTCAATCAACTGGTGTACAGATTCCTGAGCCTACTGGGCTCTGTCATATCTTCATTTGAAAGTGTGTATGGAGTCAGCCTCCACCACATCACTGCCTAATGCATTCCATCTGTTAACTACTCTGACACTGAAAAAGTTCCTTCTAACGTCCCTGTGGCTCATGTGGGTACTCAGTTTCCACCTGTGTCCCCTTGTTCGCGTACCACCAGTGTTGAATAGTTTATCCTTGTCTACCCGGTCGATTCCCCTGAGGATTTTGTAGGTAGTGATCATGTCTCCCCTTACTCTTCTGTCTTCCAGTGTCGTAAGGTGCATTTCCCGCCGCCTTTCCCCGTAACTCATGCCTCTTAGTTCTGGGACTAGTCTAGTGGCATACCTCTGAACTGTTTCCAGCTTCGTCTAGTGCTTGACAAGGTACGGGATCTATGCTGGGGTTGCATACTCCAGAATTGATCTTACATATGTGGTATACAAGATTCTAAACGATTCCTTACACAGGTTCCTGAAGGCTATACTTTATTTTATTTTATTTTATTTATGCATATACAAGAATGTACATAAGGAATGTGAGGATACAAATATGGTAATTACAGTCTTGTAAAGCCACTAGCACGCGCAGCGTTTCGGGCAGGTCCTTAATCTAAGAAAATTTTAAGGAGGTAAATACTTGCAAAATTTATAGACAAAAAAATGTTAACAGATTACATGGAATGAAAAAAAGATGAGAGAAAATTATAGGTACAGTATATTAAAGCACATAGGTAGCTATGATTGATTGCAATGACAGCTTAAAATGGTAGTTGACAACAAATTGGTAGGCACAATACAGCAGAAACAATATAAGATTGATTGCAATGACAGCTTGAATGGTAGTTGACAAAAATTGGTAGTCACAATACAGCATATGGCTAGCACATAAAAGAAGACAGCAATGAGCACAATGATAAGGTTGTTTGATATTACATAAAAATTAGGAGATTGGGTAACACTAGGTACAGTGCAAATTTAAAGCTCAGTGTAGGAAACTAAATAGATGAAGTTAGGTACTTTTTGGTTTTGCTTTTAAATAAGGCAAAAGTTTTACAGTTTTTCAATTCACTAGGGAGTGAGTTCCATAGACTAGGTCCCTTAATTTGCATAGAGTGTTTACACAGATTAAGTTTGACCCTGGGGATATCAAAGAGATATTTATTTCTGGTGATGGTGATAATGGGTCCTATTACATCTGTCCAGGGAGAGTTTCAGAGCATGGTTTGCATTTAAGAACAGGGTCTTGTAAATGTAGTTGACACAAGAGAATGTGTGGAGGGAGTTAATATTTAGCCAGTTTAGGGATTTAAACAAGGGAGCTGAGTGTTGTCTGAAAGCAGAGTTAGTTATTATTCTGATAGCAGATTTTTGCTGTGTGATGATGGGCTTAAGGTGGTTTGCAGTGGTAGACCCCCATGCACAGATACCATAATTAATATAGGGGTAGATTAGTGCATAATATAGTGAGAGGAGAGCAGAGTTAGGAACATAATATCTGATTTTGGAGAGTATACCAACTGTCTTAGAGACTTTCTTAGTTATGTGTTGAATGTGGGTGCTGAAGTTGAGTCTCTTGTCTAGGAATAGGCCAAGAAACTTGCCATCATTTTTATTACTGATGTTAATGTTGTCTATCTGTAGCTGAATTGCATTTGATGATTTGCTTCCAAATAAGATGTAGTAAGTCTTTTCGATGTTTAATGTTAGTTTGTTCGTTGACATCCATAAGTGGACTTTTTTTAATTCATTATTCACAACATTATTTAGTGTATGTGGGTTGAGGTTTGAGTAGATAAGGGTAGTATCGTCAGCAAACAATATAGGTTTGAGAATATTAGAGACATTAGGCAGATCGTTTATATATATAAGAAATAGAAGAGGTCCTAAGATGCTGCCCTGTGGCACTCCAACGGTAATTGGTAGAGTGGAAGAAGTTGTATCATTGATGGTTACATATTGGTGTCTGTCACTAAGATAGGATCGGATGTAGTCAAGGTACTGATGTTAGCCAGCCTCGCATATGCTGCAGACTTGCTTATAGTCAATATCTTGCTTATGAATAAGAGCATATGTGACATACTAATTTATTGTGAATATTTGAGTTTACCTAGAAATGCTGAATATAAAACCACAACTGAACCTAACCTTCTTAGTATGTTAAGATATTACAATTAGTACTGAACCTATACCTATATTTGTATTGCCGTTTTATAAAAATAATAAAACAAAACCAAAATATTTAAATAAATTGTAAAGTAACTCAGGATAGTGTCAAATTTTGTATAAAATCTCTATTGTTTAATAAAACTGAGAGGAAAAGTTAGTGCCTTGAAACAAATAAGGTTTGAAATATGTCACATATGTACTTATTTATAAGCAAAATAGTGACTATAAGCAATAAGTCATATATGTGATGTCTTGAGCGAGAGCGGGTTGCCATGGAAGAGTGTGCCTGTAAGACACATGCTGGTGATTAACCATAGAAAAGAGTGCCTGTAAGATACATGGTGGTGATGTACCATGGGAGAGTGTGCCTGTAAGACACATGGTGGTGATGTATCATGGGAGAGTGTGCCTGTAAGACACATGGTGGTGATGTACCATGGGAGAGTGTGCCTGTAAGACACATGACACATGGTGGTGATGTACCATGGGAGAGTGTGCCTGTAAGACACATTTATTTTATTTTATTTATTATTTATTTATGCATATACAAAAATGTACATAAGGAATGTGAGGATACAAATATGGTAATTGCAGTCTTGTAAAGCCACTAGCACGCGCAGCGTTTCGGGCAGGTCCTTAATCTAAGAAAATTTTAAGGAGGTAAATACTTGCAAAAATTATAGACAAAAAATGATAACAGATTACATGAAATGAAAAAAAGATGAGAGAAAATTGTAGGTACAGTATATTAAAGCACATAGGTAGCTAAGATTGATTGCAATGACAGCTTGAATGGTGGTTGACAAAAAAATTGGTAGGCACAATACAGCAGAAACAATATAAGATTGGTTGCAATGACAGCTTGAATGGTAGTTGACAAAAATTGGTAGTCACAATACAGCATATGGCTAGCACATTAAAGAAGACAGCAATGAACACAATGATAAGGTTGTTTGATATTACATAAAAATTAGGAGATTGGGTAACTCTAGGTACAGAGCAAATTTAAAGCTCAGTGTAGGAAACTAATTAGATGAAATTAGGTTCTTTTTGGTTTTGCTTTTAAATAAGGCAAAAGTTTTACAGTTTTTCAATTCACTAGGGAGTGAGTTCCATAGGCTAGGTCCCTTAATTTGCATAGAGTGTTTACACAGATTAAGTTTGACCCTGGGGATATCAAAGAGATATTTATTTCTGGTGTGGTGATAATGGGTCCTATTACATCTGTCCAGGGAGAGTTTCAGAGCATGGTTTGCATTTAAGAACAGGGTTTTGTAAATGTAGTTGACACAAGAGAATGTGTGGAGGGAGTTAATATTTAGCAAGTTTAGGGATTTAAACAAGGGAGCCGAGTGTTGTCTGAAAGCAGAGTTAGTTATTATTCTGATAGCAGATTTTTGCTGTGTGATGATGGGCTTAAGGTGGTTTGCAGTGGTAGACCCTCATGCACAGATACCATAATTAATATAGGGGTAGATTAGTGCATAATATAGTGAGAGGAGAGCAGAGTTAGGAACATAATATCTGATTTTGGAGAGTATACCAACTGTCTTAGAGACTTTCTTAGTTATGTGTTGAATGTGGGTGCTGAAGTTGAGTCTCTTGTCTAGGAATAGGCCAAGAAACTTGCCATCATTTTTATTACTGACTGTTAATGTTGTCTATCTGCAGCTGAATTGCATTTGATGATTTGCTTCCAAATAAGATGTAGTAAGTCTTTTCGATGTTTAATGTTAGTTTGTTCGTTGACATCCATCCATGTTCGTTGACATCCTGTAATTAGGTCAGTTTCAGTCTCATATGTCCTGCACCTCGTAGTGTTCTACAATGTTAAAGATTTTTCTTTTAAACCATTTCATATATTATTGGGTCCCAGAGACATCATCTATAACTTTTGTTACTCCTCTGCATGAAACTTTTTTTTTTAATTTCACCCAAAAAATCATAAAACTTTTTCCTTGAAAGATTATCGGCTACTTTTGATCTCACAATATTATCTTTCTCTTTCTTAACCCTCAAACTGCTAGGGGTCCAAATGGCTTTAACACCCACAGGCGCAACAAAAAAAAAAAAAATAAAAAAATTCTTTCATCTTATAAAAGTGTTCATTTGGGTTCCCTGATCATGGAAAAATTAACAAAAAAATTGTAGATGGCATATTTTAGTCACAATAGGGTAGGGAAGTCTGGCAAAAAAGGAGTGTTGACAAAGCCTTCATCAGACGAGGTCTACTCCGCTCGAGCTGTCAGGCGGCAGTTTCTACAAATATATTATTACCAAATTATTTCAATGTCTCTGATTGATTTTTTCTGAGTTTTATTGCAGTATTATTATTCAATACAGTGAATTGTGATATATTTATATAATAAAATGTGTGAATTATCGTTGTACTCAAAATTATGGTGTGCATATTAGTGATTCAATTATTATGTTCATAAAACAATAAACAAATAGTTTTGCTGTTATTACACTATATACACTGGTTATATATAAGTATCTGCATGTTTTGTTCACCACAACGAACCACTAAGTCGGTCTTGTGAGTCAAAATGGCAACGAGGAGTGACCTGCCACACACACCAGCCAGCCACTCTTTGCCACTCCCTCCCTCAACACATCACTCGCTCTCATTCTCCTCCCCAATACTGTTTTTGCATTTATTCACTAAACACATATGTTATATATAAGTATTTACATGTTTTGTTCACCATAACTGTACATCTAAGCTTATATGGTGAGTAAAGGCACAAAGACATAGCTACTCATACAGTCAGCTGATGGCGGCCACCCTCAAGGCCAGACGCACAAATATTTCTACTCCGACAATACTGTTTGTGGTGTTATTATGCTATATACGCACATTACATAAAAGTATCTACCTGTTTTATTCACAATACCTGTACAAATAAGCTGGTATGGTGGCCAAATATCATAGTGGCCACCAGTAAACAACATGATAAGTGGTGCAGACGACGCACCTCCATCACCAAAATGGCGGCTCCCAACCTACTCCTATTGCTGTTATTACACTCTATACACACGTTATATATAAGTATCTACATTTGTGTTCACCATAGCGAACCACTAAGCTGGTATGATGAGTGCAGTCAATAAAAGGTGGCCACACACAGTCAGAAAACGACGCCATTATCCTCCCTCCCACAGCATTACTCCTCCCTCAATGGAGCACAGCGCTAAATATCACCACAATTCTGCTATTATCAGAATCCTGGTCAGTTCTATCACAGTCAGGGGTCTTCTGTAATACTATCATCGCTAAATAATAGCAGGAACATATTTATTATGGCATTTGTAGGCGATGCTGTGGTCACACGTTGAACAGCGGTGCTGTGAGCTCGTGCTGTGTGCATCAGCCTTGGTGGCTTGCTCAATACTGACGCTGTAACACCTAAGAATATTGGCCTGGATTTTTTTTCTAGGTGGCATCTGGCAACTATCGGTCGTGGCTGTACTATAGCTGCCCCTATCCCAGGCGGGGGGGGGGGGGGGGGTTAAATTATAGCGCTAGACATGAAATCATATATATATATATGACATGCGCGGTTTTGGTTGTCACTGAAAGCATATATATATGATTTGCGGGGTTTAAGGGTTAATCCTCTTGCTTGATATTGAGCCCTGGTGCCACACCTGAGCTGGGGCCACCAACCATCTCTGGGGCTCCCTGCATCTTTCCGTAGGTCATGCCAAAACGTTGGCAGTACCATGCATCTTATTGTGGGTTAGGCCAAAAGGTCTGGAGCACCCTGCATCTTTCCATAGGTTATGCCAAATGGTCTGGGAGCACCCAGCAACTTTCCATAGGGTTTTCCAAAAGATCTGGTGCACTCTGCATCTTTCTGTAGGCTATGCCAAAAGGTAGATCTATTTTGAAATTCCCTAACATGATTATTCCAACCAACAATACAATACAATACAATTTTATTTAGGTAAGGTACATACATACAATAAATATTTACAAGGATTGTTTAACTTATAGGTATAGCTAGTACATACAATGCCTAAAGCCACTATTACGCAAAGCGTTTCGGGCATAATACTTCTTTTATTGGTTATAAGATAAATACTCTCTTCCCCTGCCCTATCTAGCACTGAAACGACAGATGTGAAAAAGTCCTTGAGATTGTTCTGATGCAAATTGCACTGAATAATATTGCAAGCAATTGCATCACTTGTGATTTGAGTATTGGTTAAGCAGGCATTTAAACTTATCCAGGTCAGCAAGAGTGGCCTTCCTACGTTTAGGTGTGTTCTAGGGAGGTTTATGTTATCTTTGGCAGCAGCAACTTGTGAGTGAGGTATATTGGAGGTGGCCATGGCAGGATGATACCAGGACAGGTTGTCATCACTGACAGCCTTATACTTAAAGGTGTCACCAGTTATATCATCAATAAGAAAATGATCAATATGACACCTTCCATTCCTATCTCATGACATAAAGCTATAGTATTAGTAAATAAATCATTAATAGCAGGATTATGTAAATTTTCAGCATCCATGGATGCATTAAACAAATTTAAGTATACATCTTGGCAGGTAAAATCAGTGTTAAAAATCACCTACCACCCATGAGTTCAGCATTATGATACAAATTAGTCAATTGATATATTTCTGATCATATATTTCCATACTCATCTGCACAGTTGATATTGCTTGTGGAAACCATGCATATACACACACACAGTAATCAAATACTGCTGAGCACCTGTCAGGCCCCTGAGAACTGAGTGGACAGCGCATCAGATTCATAGTCCTGAGGTTCCGGGTTCAATCCTTGGTGGAGGCGGAAACAAATGGGCAGTTTCTTTCATCCTGATGCGTCTGTTCACCTAGCACTAAGTATGTACCTGAGAGATAGACAGCTGCTACAGGCTGCTTCCTTGGGATTGTGTAACAAAAAAAAAAAAAAGAGGCCTGGTCGAGGACCGGGCCGTGGGGACGATAAGCCCCGAAATCATCTCCAGATAACTATAGGACACAAGTATAGCAGGAGTGAGCCCTGATACAATATTGACAACCTCAACTTTACATTGCATATTGTTATGCCCAGGATAGCAGCAGCACCATAGGGTCTTCCAGGACCTGACCAGTCAATAGACATGTCAATACTGGCAGTGGAAAAAGAACTATCAATAAATTTGAAGTGGTTTTGATATTCATAAGATGTAAGCCAGTGTTCTTGCAAAACAAGAATATTTTGCACATACCAAAATGCTTTTAACGTTCATATATTCAGGGTTTGTTATTTCTCTAATTACCTTAATAACCGGGAATTATAACTTTACAAATACTGAAGCATTGTCATGGGGGTAAATAAACCATATTACGTGAAGATCATTTATGTGCTAATTAAAACAACACTTATAGTAAGAGGACAGTAAATTGGAATGTTGAGACAATTGTCAAGTAATAATAATATAATAATTAACAGGTTTTAAGAGCCATCTATTGCACATTATTCTATCTATAAATAATCTGAACTAATAATAGAGCCTAAATAAATAATAATTAAACATCATTCACATCCATCAAGACAAGAAATTAAACGACCAATGAAAACCATATAGGTTACTCCTACACCTCATAATACAGGCCAATAATGATCATAAATATACTTATCAATTAAACAATATTCAAACTAAGGACTTTACATCAAATTTTTTAAATCACTAATTTAAAAGCAGACATCCTTTTATATTAATAAATTGTCAGATAAGGCATCTGTAAACAAACGAAATAAATATTAGTAATTAGGCTTTCGATGAAATACTCGGCATTATAATACAAATTCTGGAGTCACTCACATATATGCAAAGTTTTGGTTTATAAAATACCAGATATAAGATAATACAAATATAAGAATCAGGCTAATATTATTGCCAGATTCATATACAGTACTGTATATATATATATATATATATATATATATATATATATATATATATATATATATATATATATATATATATATATAATTGCTTGCTACTTATATATATATAATTGCCAGATTCATATATACATATATCGAATTGCTAGATCCACATAAATATAAAACTGCCCGATTCAAGATAATGTAATTAACATATTTATGCTATATATATATATATATATATATATATATATATATATATATATATATATATATATATATATATATATATATATATATATATATATATATATATATATATATATATATATATATATATATATATATACAGGTATATGAGTTTTATAATTGCCAGTCTCAGGATAATATAACTGCCAGATTCAGGTTAATATAATTGACAGTCAGGCTTTGATACTGTGAAGCCATACCTACCTTTTACTTAAACTTAATCATTACAGAATCTGAGGCCTTCCTGATTAACTATATTCTATCATATCTTAATGATAGACACCAATATGTAGCTATTAATGACATAACCCCCCCCCCCCCCACATCTCTACTGTAACCGTAGGAGTGCCACAGGGCAGCATCTTAGAACCTCTCCTATTGCTTATATACATCAATGATTTACCAAATGTCTCTAACATCCTTAAACCAATACTATTTGCTGGCGATACTGCCTTCATCTATTCAAACTCCAATGCATCACACAATAAGTAATATTGTAAACAACAAATTGAAACAAACTGGATGTGGTTGGATGTCAACCAACAAACTAAATATAGAGAATACCTATTACATTGTATTTGGAAGTAAATTATCAAATGAAATTCACCTTCAAATAGATAATGTCAACATTACCATTAAAAATGATGATAAAGTTCCTTGGCCTATACATAAACAAGAGACTAAATTTGAACACTCACATACAGTACACAGGCAAAGTCTCAAACTGTTGGTATATTCTCAAAAATCACATATTATATTCCCCATTCTTCTATCCTTTCACTATACTATTCCCTAAGCTATCCCTGTTTAACATAATGATAATGCTAAAGATGATAATGTTTTTTTGAGAAACGTACATAGAAAATGGGTTACAAGCACAATGTTGGATTTCTAGATAAAGCAAGAATATACTATGCCTAAAGCCACTAATATGCACAGTGTTTCAGGCATGCTGTGGATAAACACTTAAAAATAATTGCTAAAAATAATTGAGATGAAAAGCAAAAGTTGAACAAAAGTAGAAAAAATAAAAAGAATGACAATAATTACATGTTGAACGGAACAGCAAAACTGCAACAGAACAGCCGATGGTAATTTTAACTAAATAAACATGGTAACTTTTTTTGTTTACTTGGCATATAGAAGTATTACAAGTTCAGTCATTATTCATTATTGTTTAATAATAGCAAGACATAGGTTGACAATCAGTAGGTAAGGTAGGTTACATGGCATTTATTAGGTAGTACTTAGTTTCTCTCTTAAACTGGTTGAGAGAGGGACAGTCTTTGATGTTATTGGGAAGAACATTTTACATTTTGGGACTCTTGATTTGTGGAATATTTCCACTTTGGCTAAGTCGCACTCTTGGAATACCAAATAAATATTTGTTTCTAGTGTGGATTTCAAAGATTCTGTTACAGCCCCCTACCATGTATTTAAGAACAGGTTTAGCATTGTAGTTCAGTGTTTCATATTATATATATATATATATATATATATATATATATATATATATATATATATATATATATATATATATATATATATATATATATATATATATATATATATATATATATATATATATATATATATATATATATATATATAGTGCACTTGATAGGGTGTGAAGTGACTTAGACTTAATATCTAATATATTCAATGATTTAGATTTAAGAAGGGGGGGGGGGGCAGAATGCTGTCTGTGGCTTCAGTTTGTTATTGTTCTAATTGATGATTTGTCTTGAGTAATTAGAGATCATAGATAATTTAGGGAGAACCCCAGGCAATGATACCAAAATTGTGATAAGGACAGACGAGAGGCCGATAAAGCTTAACCAAGGTAGAGGGTGACGTACATAATATCTGATTTAGAAAAGAATGCCAAGTGATTTTAAAATATTTTTTAGCAATAATTTGTATGTGACACTGGTATTTCAGCTTTTTATCAATGAGAACATCATGGAATTTACCATCTACTTTATTACCAATCTGGATATTGCCAATTCTTAGGATTGGAGAAAATGAGGGTTGTGTAAACAGCCAATAAAACTGGCTTGAGGTATTTAGAGGCATTCGGAATGTCATTAATGTAGATGAGAAAGAGTACGCAAGTAATTATCAAAAGAGGGCACCAAGCCCGGAAGGCTATGAAGCACCATCAACTGTGTGGGATATAAAAAAATGGTATATATCACTAAGGATGCCAATTCGAGAACAAAAGTGCATAAGGCAAACAATATCGAAAGGTATATGATTCATCAAGGATTCTATCGAGGAACAAGTGACCACGAGGGACAGTCAGGAAACAAGACACACACGCCTCCTGGAAGTCAGGACATTCAACAAGGATATGCACGACCGTAAGAGGGACAATGCAGTTTGGAAAATAAAGAGCAGGGCGGCGCTCCATTAAGTGCCCATGAATTAAACATTTATGGCTAATACGTAATCTCATCAGAGCCATTTCTCAGCATCCAATTATGGTGATGGGAGGAGGGCCATGGGGACACACTACCTTTAAGAGTATGCAGTTTGTCACGAGTAACAGAAGACCAACAATCCTGCCAATGGGTAAGGATGGAGGAATGAATAACTGGGTAGAAGTCAGAATAAGGAACACCTTTAAGGGAGATGGGGCAAGTGTAAGATAGCCTCGTTAGTGACAGAGTCCGCACGCACATTTAAGGACACAAATATGGCTGGGAAACTGGCAAAATTCCACTGTCCTAAATCTATTGGAGATAAACAGCCAATGTTGAATTTCGACTACAACCGCATGAACTGGATTAAAGGGCTCCAGAGCCATGAGGGCACTGTGAGAGTCAACTACAACAACAAAGGAAAATTGTCAGCACGAAAGCTGTTGACAAAGAGCATACAAAATAGCACAAAGTTCTGCTGTGGAGATGCTAGTCTCTGGATGCAGGCGACACATAGGTGTGGTCAGGAAAAACAACAGAGCAGGCTACACCATCTGCAGACTTTGACCCCATCTGTGAAGACGGAAATGGAGCGGAAGTGTGAAGAAAAGTGTGCAAGGAAAAGCACTACATAAGCGAGAGTGAGGAGGGTGTTGTAGGGACTGTGCAATGTAGCAAAGACAGTAGCGATCATGGCGATCCTGTAGACACAGTATGCCTGTTTCATCATACCAGCTTAGGGTAGGAGTCAAACGCAAGGCACCAGAGCTGAGGTATAACCCATTATGATGCAGAGCATCAAGACAGCAAAGAGTAGAAGGAGAGGCAGACGAGTAAGCAAGACAACCATACTTGAGTTTAGACAGCACGAAGGTGGAAGCGTGCTCGTATCAGCTCCCCAGGAAGTATAACTTACCTTAAGTAAGTTAAGGACCTTAGAGCATCCAACTCAGAGGTTAGAGATATGGGGAGACCAAAACAAACGAGTTTCAAAGATTAACTCCATAAGTTTAGCAAAACCTTTGCACAAAAGGGGATTACCATAAAGCGACAAAGGGGGATGAAGAACGACCTACTTCCGAGTAAAAGTCATCGCAAAAGTTTTAGTTGTAGAGAACTTGATGTCATGATTGGTGTCCCAGGATGACACGGCATCAATCGCAAGTTGAAGTCGCCGTTGAAGGAAAGGCAAGTCATCACCTTGACAGCAATGGGTAAGATTGTCAACATAGAGAGCTGATGAGATTCCAGAGGGAAGGGAGTAAAGAAGACCACTGAGGGCAACCAGGAAAATTAGTAAGTGCTCAGAACACTACTGTGAGGTACACCTTCATATTGCCGTAAAGAGGCACAATGGTACAAACCATCACTATAGGAACGATTAGAGTGGAAGCTTCGTAGGAAGAGGAAGAGATTACCACGAATGGAGTTGGGACAAAATATGGTATCTCCAGGTGGGGTCATATGCCTTTTCCAGGTCAAAAAAAGGACAGCAACAACAGAGGTCTTTGCAGCAAAAGCAGTACATATATAGACCATGTTCACCAAGACATCAGTCATGACACTTGTAAAAGCCAAATTGAGAAGGTAAGTGGTGGCGATAGTGTTCTAAGAACAACATCATAAGGACATTGAACATACGTTCAAAGAGTTTGCAGACGCAACTCGTGAGGGCAATGGGGCAGATGTCCTTAGCAGCTATCCCTAGAGACCCTGGTTTCTGAATAGGAAAAACCACCACCTGAAGCCAGTTCTCAGGGACAGATGATGACTGCCAGATATGGTTAAACAGATTCAGTATATACTGAAACCATGCATTGAGAGAGGTGACATTCATTAGGAGATGTTTCACTTTCTGAGCCCGCTGCCATAGAACCGCAGAGAGTCAGGGCAGACTGGTGTTCGGAGAGAGAGATCATTATAGAGAAGCTGGAGATGCATGCGAAAATCTATAGGACAAGATTCATGAAGGTGCTTACGAATAAGGAAAGATGAAGGAAGACTAGAACTGGAGCCACCAGTCGAAAAAGGGGAACACAGTTCGGTGGCGACTGACACAGGATCCGCCACAATAGAATCATGGAAGTGAAGGACTGGTGAGACATCTGGAACAAACTTACTCGCAATCTTACGGATTTTCTTCCAGATCTGGGGCAGAGGAATATCAGACGTAATGGTGGAGACAAAAGATTTCCAACTCTCACGTTTAATCGTACGGACCGCAGTCACCTTATAAAACAAAAGAAAACAGCTGTCTGTCTGCATCTGTCTTTCTTCCAGGCTGCACTCTTACAGAGGACAGTCGAAACACCCAGCATTCCACCTGGGAACGCACTTCCGCATGCCGCTGGAGGTAGAGCAAGGAATAGAGTGAAGGGCAGCGTCTAATATGGTGTGATGAAAAAAGGAGTAGGGCTCGACGATGAGGCAGATAGGAGAGGTCAGAAAGAGTAGCATGTAGAGTGAATAGATTCCAGTCAGCCTTGGCAAACTGCCACCTAGGGAAGGAGAGAGAAGGGTGAAAAGAGAAAAAGGTGACAAGGATGGGGAAATGGTCACTGTTATGGAGGTCACGAAGAATCCACCACGTGACATCTAAATACAGACAAGACGAAAAAGAGGGAGGTGGTGATGAAGAACAGGAACTACAGGAGGGGTAAAAGTCAAAGCATGACAACAGGCGAGAGGAAGGATGTTGCAAGGACCGCGCAAGATATCAAAGACAGTGGCGATCACGGTGATCCTGGAAAGATAGGAAGGCAGTATCAACATACAAGCTGAGGGTGGGAGTCGAACGAAAGGCACCAGAGCTGAGGCGCAACCCAGTACGGTGCAAAGCATCACGACGACGAAGAGTAGGAGACGAGTAAGCAGGGCAACCATAATCGAGTTTAGACAGGACGAGAGACGAATGTAAAGAGAGGAGTGTGCGGCTATCAGCTCCCCAAGAAGTATGGGACAAAACCTTAAGGATGGTAAGGGTCTTGGAGCATTCAACTTGGAGGTAAGAGATATGAGGCGACCAAGACAAACGAGTGTCAAAGATTAACCCCAAAAGCTTAGTGGACTCCCTGAACACAAGGAGATGACCATAAAGCGAAAGAGGGACAAAGAACGACATGCTTCTGAGCAAAAGTCATAGCACAAGTCTTAGACATAGAGAACTTGAAGCCATGATAAGTGGTCCAAGATGACATGGCATCAATCGCAAGTTGAAGCCACCGTTGAAGGAGAGGCGAATCATCATCCCGACAGGAAAGGGCAAGATCGTCGACATAGAGAGCTGAAGAAGACGCCAGAAGGGAGGAAATAAGACCATTGAGGGCAACTAGAAAAAGAGTAGTGCTCAGAACACTACCTTGGGGTACACCCTCATATTGCCTAAAAGGGGCAGAGAGAGTGGCACCAAGTCTAACTCGAAAGAAACGAGAGATAAAGCTTTGGAGGAAGAGAGGGAGATTACCACGAAGGCAAGATGAATGAAGTTGTGACAGAATATGATATCTCCAGGTGGTGTCGTAAGCCTTTTCCAGGTCAAAGAAGACGGCAACAACAGAGGTCTTCGCAGCAACAGCAGTACGAATATAGACCTCCAAGTTTGCCAGGACATCTGTTGTGCTGCGGCACTTGTGAAAACCAAATTAAGAAGGGGAGAGGTGGTGAGTGTTCTAAAAACCACATCAGACAAACGTTAACCATACGTTCAAAAGAGTTTGCAGACAACTCATGAGAGCAATAGGGTGGAAGTCCTTAGGGAATGTCCCGAGAGACCCCGGAAACATAACAGGGAGGATGGCGAGGACAACAGCATCGAGCCAGTCCTCAGGTACTGAAGACGACTCTCAGACCCGATTATACAGACTCAGTAAATACCGAGACATGCACTGAGGGAGATGGCGAAGCATCTCATAATGAATGCCATCGGAACCTACTGCCATAGAACAACAGAGGGACCGAACCACAGAGGGACCGAACCACAGAGACTTAAGTTCAGAGAGAGAGAAGGGATCGTTATAGGGAAGGCTGAGATGAGTGCAGAAATCTAAGGGACGAAATTTAAGAACAGGCTTACGAAGAAGGAAAGATTGAGGAAGATGAGAACCAGAGCTAACAGACGAAAAGTGGGAACCCAGTTTGGTCGCAACGTGCAACGGGTCCACCACAAGAGTACCACGGAGGTGGAGGACCGGCGAGACATCAGGAGCAAACTTACCCACTATCTTGCGGATACCCCTCCAGATCTGCGGCAGAGTATTTTCGGACGTAATGGTGGAAACATAAGACCTCCAACACTCACGTTTACCTGTCAGATGGTCCTACGGACCACTGAACTCACTTTCCGAAACAAAAGACAAAAATCAGCCATCTGCCGGCAGCGGTGTCTCTTCCAGGCTGCACGCTTATAGCAGACAGCCCAAGCACAGTCCACATTCCACCAGGGAACGCACTTCCGTGTTTCCTGAGAGGTAGAGCGAGGAATAGAGTGGCAGGGCAGCACTGAAGACGGTGTCATGAAAAAAGGAGGAGGGCGCGAGGGAGAAGCAAAATGGAGACGGTCGGAGAGTAGCACAGAGGGTAAATTGATGCCAGTCAGCCTCGGCAAACCGCCACCTAGGGAAGGAGAGGGCAGGGTGAAAAGAAAAAGGTAACAAGGATGGGGAAATGGTCACTGCCATGGAAGTCATCAAGAACCTGCCATGTGAAATTCAAGTAAAGATGACGACGAGCAAAGAAAAAATCAAGACAGGAAAGGGTGCAGTCCAAGAGTCCAAATGAGTGGGCTCATCAGAATTCCTTAGAGACAGGGAAGAAGGGAGGACGAACTGGTTCGAGAAGGCGACCCCGGGTGCTTGTCAGAACATCACCCCAGAGGGTATGTCGACAACTGAAATCACCCAGCAGGAGCACAGGACTCTGGCAAGGAGTCCACTAGGTGTTTAAGATTGGGAAGAGAAAGGGGCACATTTGGGGGGAGATAAATGGAACAAACTATGTACCATTTATGCACAAAGACATGAGCAGCAGAACATTGGAGAGGTGATGGAAAAAGTAAGGGGACGAAGGGAACATCAGAACGAATCAAAAGCAGAAAAGTTATTGGCCCCAGCAAAATATGAAGGGGGGGGGGGGGGTCAGGGGGAGAGAAAGGAATAATCACGGAAGCGACCAGGATGAGCACCAAGCGTCGGCTCCTGGAGACGGACACAAAGGGGCGAAAACTGTGAAATCAAAAGTTAGAATTCATGGAAATTAGTGTAATATCCATGAATATTCCATTGAAGAATAGACATCGACAAAAAGAGAAAGGACAGGAACAGAGAACAATGAAGAAACAAAGGTTAAAAAGGAACACAGCATGTCAAAGAAATGCAGGATCAGGATCAGGGTCAGCGAAGTCAGGGATAGTGGGCATGGGTAAACTGAGTAAGGATGGAGGGAAGGGAGTGGGAGGACAGACCACAGGCAGATGAGCAGGGACCAGAGGAGGAGGCAACCGAGAGGGACTGTCAAGGACAGCAGGAGGGGCAGAAACCGGGGAGCACACCTCAGCAAGGGCAGCAACCAAGAAGGTAGTTGGGGCCAAAGAAACCTCCACAGCAGGAACAGGGGGCTAGACCACCGAAATGGGAGAGGTGGAGCGATAGAGTCAGAGGTAGGGGGGCGAGAATGAAAGTGAAGCTTTCTTACCAGCCGGGGAGGAGGAAGGAGATAAGCCAGGCTTTTGCTTCTGATTCAGAGAGGCAGGTGTTCCAGCAGCAACGTATGGGCAACAGGCTCAAACGTCTCAACAGAAGAACGAGAGCAAACAACACGATGATCGCTAGGAGAAGGATGGACATCAGCCCACACAGAGAGGCAGCATGGAGAGCTAAGAGACGGAGGAGAAGGATGGGAAGGAAGGATCAAAGGGAGTTGAGAAAGAAGACACAGGAGACATAACAGACTGGGTAGAAAGAAGGGGAACCCCAGACAGAGAACCAGGAGGGGGACCCTTCGGGTCAGAATGCAAAGGAACAGAGGAGCAGGCGGTGGGCGTATCTGGGTCTAAGGCCTGGAAACTGTTGAGACTGAGGAAGGTGGGAAGGACGAGGAGAGGAAGAGTGCAACACGTGAGCGTAAGAAACACCAGCGAAAGGGGAAGGAAGGGGATGGTGAACTTGGCGCCTCGCCTCAGGAAAAGACAAACGTTCCCAGTGCTTCAAGTTGAGGACAGCTGCCTCATGTTTGTAATGGATACACGCGCGAGAGAAGGTAGGGTGGGCATCACCGCAATTGAGGCAGCGAGCCTGGGGAGAAGTGCACTCCGACTTAAAGTGACCTTCGTTCCCACACATAGAGCAGAGAGAGAGAGAATACTGGAGCATTTGAGGGCACCATGTCCGAACTTCCAGCACTTATTACGAAGCCGAGAAGAGGGTATGTACTCCTGAATGGAGCATCTGGCACCAGCAAGAATAACAGAGGGCGAAAGTGTCCAACCATCAGAGGTAATTTTCACAAGCCAAAGGGACAGACGGCGACGGCCACGAGGGGGTCGTGAAAGTGTAAACCTGGAGAACAGAATGGCCTTGGGCCTCGAGGACATGTTTAATATCCTGGTGGCAGTCCTTGAGGTTCCTAATACCGGTTGTAACATGGTGTGGGAGGAGAACAGTGCCAACACTGGCACTTAACTGAGCATTCTTGGAGACCCCAACAGGGAGGGTCACCTCAATGCAGGACAAAGTAGCCAAGTGGACAGCTGCATCCCGAGAAGAAGCAGCAACAACATGCGTACCGAGATGGGTAGGGTTAAAAGTAACAGAGGCATCTACTGAATCAACAAGGTGCCTATGGAGGGAGAAATTGTCAGGAGTAGAATCTAAATGATGGAGGTCAAAGTACTTAGTCCACGTAGCAAGATCAAACAAGGCATGGTACGAATTGGTATGGGAAGGAAGCATGCGAGAGCGGCCATGGCGGGGACGGTGGTGAGAACCCCCTAGAGAGAGAGAGGGGTCATAAGGTGCAGTAGTCACAATGAGAGATGGAGTCGTACTAGGGGACGAGGTAGTCACCACAGGGGGCTTGGGGCTCAACCCAACCACAGAAGAGGAAGGGGAGCGGGGGAGTAGTCCACTCTGGGCCCAATGTAGCGGCCGCTACATTGGGCCCAGTCTTCCAGCACAGTCCGACTCAGGGGCCTGGTCACCCACCCCCATGAGCCTGGGAAAGGGAAGTCGTTTCATCAACCATGCAGCAGTCTTTCTAAAAGTTTGGGGCCTGGAACAGCACGGGCCAGTGCAGGAAGGGTGCATCGTCTCTCAGCAGTGCCCCCCCCCTCTTTTTAACAAGGAGTCCTACTGCATAGTTCATTGTCCCACACTGGTGCAAAGACCCCACTCCCCCTATTGCCCCAGCCTGGACACCCAGTCATCCACTCAGGGCTACCCCTCCAGCGGGAAGTCCGATGGCTCACAAGCCCCCCTACGTGGTGCCCATCTGCATGTACAACACACAAAGAGGGGACAGGAGAGGGGGCAAAGGCAACCCTCACTAGTCCCAGGGTGGTGTACGTGAGCCCCTCACCACGACAAGGTGACACCACAGAGGGAAGAGGCGAGAAGAGCAGATGTACTCCTGAACAGAGCATCTGGCACCAAGAGTTACGGAAGACGGAAAGGACCTATCAAAAGTGATTTTCATTACACAAAGAGACTGGCCATGACTACCACGAGGGAGGTCGAGTAACATATTAATATGGAGGATAGAATGACCTTGGGCCTCAAGGATATGTTTATTATGGTAGTCTTTAAGTTCCTTATCACCAGTCGCTACATGGTATGGGAGAATAACTGTGCCAATCCTGGCATTTATTTAACCAGGCATTTTTTGATATTCGAACCAGTGTCTCCCCAATGCAGGACAACGAGGCTAAGTGGCCAGCTGCTTCCCGAGAAGGAGCTGCAACAACACGTGTACCAGTATGGGTGGGGTTAAAAGTGACAAAGATATCCACCAAATCAACTAGAGTAGGAGTAATTAGGTCAAGTGGAGGAGTAGGTCTGTATATTAAAGAGGAGCTGGAATGCACAGAGCTCCTGAACTTGACCAATGAGGTGGTAGAGGTACTTGGAATCATGGTAGAGAATATAGATCTAATTATTATTCTAATATACAAACTGCCAGATGCAACAGTTCAGGAATTCACTGAGCTGATCCACAAAATAGAAAATAGCCTTGATAACCTAGCAAACCCAGTACCAGATATTATCTTCCTTGGAGACTTCAATCTACCCAGTTTACAATGGAGAATAATAAACAGTAATACTATAGCATGAAATCAACCTGGAAATAACCAATCACAGGTCAGAGAACTACTGAGATTCTGTGACAAATTCTCGCTCAGTCAGCAGATTACAGAACCGACTAGGAATGAGAACACGCTGGACCTGATATTCACGAACAATGATGAGCTAATCAGAGACATTACTGTCTCGGACACTACGTACTCGGACCACAAGCTCATTGAAGTGGAAACTAACATTAATAACGGTAGTAGGCCCAAGAGAAACAACAAGCGAGAAGGGCTATTCAATAAATTAAATTTTAATAATAAAAGGATAGGCTCGGAGAAAATAAACAGGGAACTTACAACATTCAATGGGAAAATGTTTAAGTAATAAAAATCCTACACAAGGTCCAACGTAGAAAGAGAACACAGACGACATTACAGAAGAAGAAAAAAGTTAACAGAAGTGCTGAAGCAGACACGACTTTCCATACAAAGAAGGAATAATTTAAACAGGGAGATTGAAGAAATCGAACAGACTGAAGCATTCATATCAACTTGACGAAAGGCAACTAAAACAGAAAGCAATTCAAAAAATAAAGAAATACCCAAAATATTTCTTCACATATGCTAAATCAAAAGTAAAAACCACTGCCAGTATTGGACCTATTCGTACTAGTGAAGGTTCATACACTGAGGATGACAAAGAAATTAGTGAAATCCTAAAAAAGCAATATGAGGACATGTTTAGCACCCCGATACACAGCATGAAAGTGGAAGATCCGGACAACTTCTTTACGCGTGATATACAAACCCCTGTAAATATAATTGATATCAACACGAGCATGGCAGGTTTTGAAAGAGAAATTGACAATATGCCCATGCACTCAGCCCCGGGTTCAGACTCATGGAATTCAATATTTATAATGAAATTCAAAGTGCCAGTAGCACAGGCACTCAGTATAGTGTGGAGAAAGAGCTTGGACACGGGGGAGATACCAGATGCGCTTAAAGCAGCAGACATAGCCCCTCCACACAAGGGAGGTAGCAAAGCATTGGCAAAGAATTATAGACCAGCTGCACTTACGTCCCACATAATAAAATTACTGTATTTGAGAGAGCGATCAGGAGTCAGGTCACTAGTTTCATGGAGACCAATGACCTCCACAATCTAGGCCAACATGGATTTAGAGCAGGAAGATCATGCCTCTCACAGATACTTGACCATTATGACAAAATCACTGAGGCATTAGAAGAAAAACAGAGTTCAGATGTAGTATACACAGATTCGCAAAGGCATTCGATAAATGTGACCATGAAGTGATAGCACACAAAATGAGGTCACTGGGAATAACTGGTAAAGTAGGACGCTGGATACTCAGTTTTCTGTCGAATAGACCAGAGAGAGTAACAGTTAACCATATAAAATCGAGTCCAAGCGCAGTTAAAAGCTGCAGTACCTCAAGGTACAGTCCTTGCACCACTGCTTTTCCTTATTCTCATATCAGATATAGACTCAAATACAAGGCTCAGCTTTGTATCATCCTTTGCAGATGACACAAAAATCAGCATGAAAATTACCTCTGCTGAAGATATTGAAAAACTACAAGCAGATATTAATAAAGTTTTCAACTTGGCAACAGAAAATAACGTGATGTTTAACAGCGATAAATTCCAGGTACTCAGATACAGTAAAAGTGAGAACCTTAAACTTAATACAAGGTACAAAACACAATCAAATTTGCCCATAGTAGGAAAGAAACATGTAAAGGATTTGGGAATAATGATGTCTGATGACCTAAATTTTAGGGAGCATAACCAAGCAAATATTGCGGCAGCCAGGAAAATGATAGGATAGATTACGAGAACTTTCAAATCCAGGGATCCCATCACAATGGTTGTACTCTTCAAATCACTTGTGCTGTCCCATCCTGAGTACTGCTCAGTACTCACTTCCCCATTTTGAGCAGGAGAGATTGCTGAAATAGAGGGAGTACAGAGAACATATACTGGATACATAAACGAGATAAAGCATCTAAATTATTGGGATCGTCTCAAAGCTCTACGAATGTACTCACTAGAAAGACGATGGGAGAAATATCAAATAATATACAAGTGGGAAAATACTGTAGGGCCAGGTCCCAAATCTGCACAGTAAAATAACAACATACTGGAGTGAACAATATGGTAGAAAATGCAGAGTACTGTACAACCAGTGAAGAGCAGGGGTGCCATAGGTACAATTAGAGAGAACTATATAAACATCAGAGGTCCATGGTTGTTCAACATCCTCCCAGCGAGCATAAGAAATATTGCCGGAACAACCGTGGACATCTTCAAGAGGAAACTAGATAGTTTCCTCCAACGAGTGCCGGACCAACCGGGCTGCGATGGGTATGTGGGCCTGTGGGCTGCTGCAAGCAACAGCCTAGTGGACCAAACTCTTACAAGTCAAACCTGGCCTCGGGCCGGGCTTGGGGAGTAGAAGAACCCCCAGAACCCCATCAACCAGGTATCAACCTAGGTGTTTATGGATGAATAAATCATCAGGACGAGTAGAATTAACATGACCGAGATTAAAATACTTAGTTCATGTAGCAGGACTTGTAGCGAGTAGATTATCCCAATAATATACTCGCTCCAAATGCATTGTTAATATTCCTGTCAACCTTTGGAGATGAATGAGGTGAGGCGTTGCCTGGGCAACACGGTGAGGTGTTGCCCGAGCATATAAGCAGCGGTGTAGCGAACATTGGCTAGTCTACTTTCAAGTGTGGTCTAGAGCAGACACTTGCGAGATACTGTACCGACGCTCAGTGCGCTCAACTCACACCAAAGTATCACCTGTGTACTTCTGTATATTCGACCAAATATATATATAGTATCTTAGTGTCTGTGTTTATTTGTCACCATACTTTACGTAACAATAGAACCGTTACATTGGTGACCCAGTGAGTGAAAAAGAACACCTAGTCACAAACTAGATCTTCGCCATGGATTTATCTACCAGGTTTCCAGCATACAACGCAGATGAGCCAGAATTTTGGTTCATGCAGATGGAGGCTATTTTCGACCTTCACGAAATTTCGACTGAGAAAGCCCGATATGCCTGTACCCTGCCAACACTTACCTCGGAGGCTATGCACACTGCCTCCGCTGTCATCACCGCACCATCGCCAGACACCAGGACGTACACCGCATTGAAGGCCGCTCTTCTACAGGCAGCAATGAAACGCCGCATTCAACAAAGGGACCAACTCCTCACTGACAAAAGATTAGCAGACAAAACACCAGCTCAGCTTCTGCGGCATATTCAGTATGTGATGCATACTGCAACTGGCCCAGCCCCCAGCGAGATTGTGAGATCACTGTGGATACAACTCTGTCCAAAACACATTCAACCGGCCCTATTCAGTATGGCTGACGACACCCCATTAGCCCAGCTGGCTACACTGGCAGACTGGCTTCATACAACGTCTAATAACACTATATTGTCCCACCTCAGTGATACACAGCAGACTACAGACACCCAACAACTCGACGTCCTCCAGAACCGGCGTTTCGTCCACCCAGGGAAAACGTACCATGCGAATCCAGTATCAGTCTCTAGGCGACAGCGAGAACGTCGGGGAAAGCTTTGTTCTTACCACCAGAAGTTCGGACACCAAGCCCGCAACTGTAGGGCTCCTTGTTCCTGGTCGGGAAACTACTTCGGCGGGGACTGTTAACGGCCAGTGACCCCGCCATTTCAAACACTACACTGCTCTACATATCTGACGTCATAACCAAACGCCGTTTCCTCGCTGACACAGGTGCAGCAGCTAGCGTGTTGCCTCCCCCACTAGTCAAACCAACCCGTACTCCTGGTTTGGACTTACGAGCCGCCAATGGTACGTCCGTCCGTACATATGGGACCCGCGCCCTGGTTCTCGAGTTCGCCTCTCTGGGTCGCTTGACGTGGACTTTCCTCATAGCGGATGTGGAACAACCCATTCTTGGATGGGATTTCCTGCAACACCATCGACTTATGGTGGATCCCGCAGGTGCAGTACTTCGAGCCTCTCCTAGTACCTCTACACAAGTTAACATCGTCACCCCAGTCGCATCTACGGAACTTCAAGCACTCCTGGATGAATTCAAAGATGTGACCCAACCCGGCAGCCCTCGACCAGAGGTGCAACATACGATTACGCATCACATTACTACAACGGGAGCCCCTACCTTCGCCAGACCACGCCGCCTGGCACCGGAACGACTGGCGGTAGCACGTGCTGAATTCAATAAGCTACAGGAGGCGGGAATAATCCGCCCTTCGAACAGTCCATGGGCTTCACCTCTCCATATGGTCCCGAAAACAGCCCCAGGGGAATGGCGCCCTTGCGGAGACTACAGGGCTCTCAACGTTCGTACTCTGCCGGATCGCTACCCAATACCACACATCCAGGATTTCTCACAGGGATTGAGCAACGAAACCGTTTTTTCGAAAATTGACCTTGTGCGGGCATTTCACCAGATCCCTGTGGAACCGGCAGACATTCCGAAAACAGCGATCACAACACCTTTTGGACAGTTTGAATTCGTCCGGATGCCTTTTGGTCTACGGAATGCAGCCCAGACATTCCAACGCTTCATCGACCAAGTAGTTAAGGACCTTCCTTTTTGCTACGCCTACATTGACGATCTGCTGGTGGCCAGTACATCACCAACAGAACATCTGCTACACCTCCGACTCCTTCTCACCCGTCTGCGCAACTTCGGCTTGCAGCTCAACTCCGAGAAGTGTATTTTCCATGTTCCAGAGCTGGATTTCTTGGGACACCGGGTGTCAGCAGCAGGGGTCCAACCACTAGAGAAGAAAATCGAGACAATCAAGGAATTCCCGCGCCCATCTACTCCAAAGAAGTTGCAAGAATTTCTTGGTGTAGTGAATTTTTATCATCGATTCATCCCACATTGTTCGGACATCTTGCGACACTTATACGACCTCTTACGAGGTCGGAAACTCACGTCCCGTCTTCCTTTGGAGTGGACTCCCCAGGCAGAGACAGCATTCACCGACATAAAACACTAGCTGGCGGAATTCACCTTGCTCGCACACCCAGTGTCTGACGCTCCCACCAATCTATTTACCGACACTTCAAACACAGCAATTGGTGCTGTACTACAACAGCTCGTTGAAGGAGAATGGCGCCCAATTGCATTCTTTTCAGCGTGCCTGTCACCCACTGAAGAGAAGTACAGCACTTTTGATAGGGAACTGCTCGCCATCTACTCAGCCATACAACATTTCCGGCACTTTCTCGAGGGGCGGAACTTCCACATCCTCATAGACCACAAACCTCTCACTTATGCGCTGGCGGCCAAGGGTGATGCTCACTCTCCTCGAGTAGCCAACCACCTGGGATTTATTTCCCAATTTACCTCGGATATCCGTCATGTCAAAGGAACTAATAATGTCATAGCCGATGCACTGTCTCGACCCACCATAAACCACGTCGTGACAAACCCAGCTCAGGTTTTCCTTTCATCCCCTGGGAGGGGGAGTTCTGTAGCGAGTAGATTATCCCAATAATATACTCGCTCCAAATGCATTGTTAATATTCCTGTCAACCTTTGGAGATGAATGAGGTGAGGCGTTGCCCGGGCAACACGGTGAGGTGTTGCCCGAGCATATAAGCAGCAGAATAGCAAACATTAACTAGTCTACTTTCAAGTGTGGTACTAGAGCAGACACTTGCGAGATACTGTACCGACGCTCAGTGCGCTCAACTCACACCAAAGTATCACCGGTGTACTTCTGTATATTCGACCAAATATATATATAGTATCTTAGTGTCTGTGTTTATTTGTCACCATACTTTACGTAACAATAGAACCGTTACAGACTAAACAAAGCTTGGAAGGTAATAGAACCGGAAGGCATTGTGCAAGTGTGACTGCGGAGAGGACGGCACCGAGCACCCTCAGTAAGAGGGGGGGGGGGGGGTAAAAGGCGCAGTTGTTACAATGAGAGATGAAGCCACTCCATGTGATGAGGTGGTCATCACTGGGGGCTTGGGGCTCAACCCTGCCACAGAGGTAGAAGGGGAGCAGAGATAGTCGGGATCCTGGTAGACCAAGCTCTCACAAGTCAAGCCTGGCCTCGGGGACTAGAAGGACTCCCAAAACACCATCAAGTCAGATATCAGCATGTAAATGAACAGGTAATCATTTCATCAACAAACAAGCCCCTATACCCACCATGGCGCCACAATTAGAGGATAGGACACCCGATAGGATGTGCCCCCCCCCCCTAAGGGTGCATCGTGGATATATGCCCTGCAATCACCACTTTAAGAACCATCAGTCCATCAAGATTGGGCTCAGCAACGAAGGAAAAGAGTGACAATAAAAGTGTCCCTTTGCTCAACAATTTCGGGCACCACAGTTTTATGGGCGAGAGACTGTGCCTCACCTAACACCCAGTGTCAAAACAGAAGACGACATCTAAAAGAATGATTAAGAATAGCAAAAAGTCGCTGGGAAATAGCAATTGAAAAGGAGAATTGGGAAGGAAAAATTAAACTTAGTAGGAAAAAGCATTCAGCACAATTAGTGAAGAAGGCAGCAGGAGCATAAGGCTTCAAAAGGACAGAGGACACTGTCCCATGGAGCATCACACTCTAGCATCTGCCAACCAAGCCCCCTCACGATGGCAACGAGCTGGAAAGGGAGGGAGAGATGAAAAAGACGAGAGGGTGAAGAATACTGCCCGGTGAGACACCAGTGTTAATGGGTAGAGTGGGAAAGTTGGAATTATTCACAGAGACATACTGGAGCCTGTCACTGAGGTAAGATTATAGGTATTGGAGGGAGTGACCTCTTACTCTGTAATGTTGCAATTTAAGAAAGTTAATGTGTTTACAATGTCAAAACGTCTTATGTAGGTCAACAAATAAATGAATAAGTTTTCCAAGGGCTGCATAAATGAAATTAATCATACTAACTGGGCATGATTGGTCCTGTTTTGGGCCTGAAGCCATTATGGGAAGAACTAAGTATAAATAGGAGTAAGGCTACGTGTAAATTAACTTTAAAATAATTTAGACAAAATCGGCAGAATTGATATTGGTCTATAATTGTTGACTTCAGTGAGATTGCTGATTTTATGGACTAAGGTTACTCTTGCTTTTTTTCTCAAAATATCAGGAAAGGTTTAGAGTTCAAATAATTTGTTGTAGAGCAATGCAATGGCTGGAGCTAAAAATCTAGAGTTTTTTTTTTTGTAAATTAGGGGTGGTATCTCAACATACAGTATCTATGCATGAGGTTCATTCATCCACTGCAAACTACCTCAAACCCATCATCACCCAACAAAAATCTGCTATCAGAACAATAAAACTGTCTTCAAACAACACCCAACCTCTGTTTAAATCCCTGAACATGCTACATATACACTCGCTCTACACATTCTCTTATGCTATTTACAATGCATTAGGACATTTGTTCCTAAATGCTAACCCTGATCTGAAACTCTCCATTGATAGACATAATAGAACCCACAACCCACAAGCATAAATATCTCTTTGATATAATTTTTTATATAAATTGAGTCAGGATAAAATAATTGCCAATCAGACTAATATAACTTTGAATCAGGCTTTTTCACCCACAGGGCTATTGATCAATGGAACTGCCGACCCACCAAACCCATAACTGCCAAAACTGTGCTGAATTTCAAAATATACCTGGAAAAAATCATGAAGACAAACTGGAAGGGGGAAGGGAGCCTTCAACAAGCCGACGACTTCCTGTTCTCATCGAGGCCACTCGGGTTAGTGGCCCTCAGGTAAATCAGGTAAAATATTATTCCCAGACAATTACAGCATAACTGATAAAGTTAGGCTAGAGTAATAAATTTCTGGTAAATTTAGAGTGATAAATTTTTAGAGTAATATAAATTTAACTTCATATTAACTATTATATAATATATAAGTTAATATTTCATATTAACTTCACTGACAGTTATAAATGCCAGTCTGCCTTCAATAAACTCTTTGGTGAAATATTTATAATCAAGAGAGGAACTCATAAATAAGCCTAAGCAAAAATAACAAATGGACATCAGTTTGCATATGAATCTGATGAGAAAATTCCTTGATTAGTATACATTTCCCTTCCAATGAAATGGTCTCATCTTAAGTACGTCTCAGACTGTGTTCTTCACCAACTCCAATGCTAAATAATATTACAACAAAAATGTCCATAACTTAGCTACAGAGTATATTACATTTTAAATAAATTTCCACAGGAAGCAAAAAAAGGAAGCACATTATTTACATAAATATGAAGAAAAACATTTAAAGCTTTATTTTACCTTTGCTAAATTAAAGAGATATTTCTATACTTATAAGCAATTTTGAGTTTTCCTAGTGACAGCTTCTCTAGTTCTTGCTTGGTCATCTAACTTTCATAAAAGAACAATATAATAAAATATCTTCATATCTTTACCTTTCATTGTGAAGTGTTAAGTTATTGTGAAGATATTGTAACACCCTGAACACCCCGGTGTTAACACCCCGGTGTTAACACACTGAACACCCCGGTGTTAACACCCTGAACACCCCGGTGTTAACACCCCGGTGTTAACACACTGAACACCCCGGTGTTAACACCCTGAACACCCCGGTGTTAACACACTGAACACCCCGGTGTTAACACCCTGAACACCCCGGTGTTAACACCCTGAACACCCCGGTGTTAACACCCTGAAAACCCAGGTGTTAACACCCTGAACACCCCGGTGTTAACACCCTGAACACCCCGGTGTTAACACACTGAACACCCCGGTGTTAACACCCTGAACACCCCGGTGTTAACACCCTGAACACCCCGGTGTTAACACCCTAAAAACCCAGGTGTTAACACCCTGAACACCCCGGTGTTAACACCCTGAACACCCCGGTGTTAACACCCAGAACACCCCGGTGTTAACACCCTGAACACCCCGGTGTTAACACCCAGAACACACCGCGGTGTTAACACCCCAGTGTTAACACCCTGAACACCCCGGTGTTAACACCCTGAACACCTCGGTGATAACACCCTGAACACTCCGGTGTTAACACCCTGAACACCCCGGTGTTAACACCCTGAACACCCCGGTGTTAACACCCTGAACACCCCGGTGTTAACATCCTGAACACCCCGGTGTTAACACCCTGAACACCCCGGTGTTAACACCCTGAACACCCCGGTGTTAACACCCTGGTGTTAACACCCTGAACACCCCGGTGTTAATACCCTGAACACCCCGGTGTTAACACCCTGAAAACCCCGGTGTTAACACCCTGAACACCCCGGTGTTAACACCCTGAACAGCCCGGTGTTAACACCCAGAACACCCCGGTGTTAACACCCTGAACACCCCGGTGTTAACACCCAGAACACCCCGGTGTTAACACCCTGAACACCCCGGTGTTAACACCCTGAACACCCCAGTGTTAACACCCTGAACACCCCGGTGTTAACACCCTGAACACTCCTGTGTTAACACCCTGAACACCCCGGTGTTAACACCCTGAACACCCCGGTGTTAACACCCTGAACACCCCGGTGTTAACACCCTGAACACCCCAGTGTTAACACCCTGAACACCCCGGTGTTAATACCCTGAACACCCCGGTGTTAACACCCTGAACACCCCGGTGTTAATACCCTGAACACCCCGGTGTTAACACCCTGAACACCCCGGTGTTAACACCCTGAACACCCCGGTGTTAACACCCTGAACACCCCTGTGTTAACACCCTGAACACCCCGGGGTTAACACCCAGAACACCCCGGTGTTAACACCCTGAACACCCCGGTGTTAACACCCAGAACACCCCGGTGTTAACACCCTGAACACCCCGGTGTTAACACCCTGAACACCCCAGTGTTAACACCCTGAACACCCTGGTATTAACACCATGAACACCCCGGTGTTAACACCCTGAACACCCCGGTGTTAACACCCTGAACACCCCGGTGTTAACACCCTGAACACCCCGGTGTTAACACCCTGAACACCCCGGTGTTAACACCCTGAACACCCCGGTGTTAACACCCTGAACACCCCGGTGTTAACACCCTGAACACTCCTGTGTTAACACCCTGAACACCCCGGTGTTAACACCCTGAACACCCCGGTGTTAACACCCTGAACACCCCGGTGTTAACACCCTGAACACCCCAGGTGTTAACACCCTGAACACCCCGGTGTTAATACCCTGAACACCCCGGTGTTAACACCCTGAACACCCCGGTGTTAACACCCTGAACACCCCGGTGTTAACACCCTGAACACCCCGGTGTTAACACCCTGAACACCCCGGTGTTAACACCCTGAACACCCCGGGGTTAACACCCAGAACACCCCGGTGTTAACACCCTGAACACCCCGGTGTTAACACCCAGAACACCCCGGTGTTAACACCCTGAACACCCCGGTGTTAACACCCTGAACACCCCGGTGTTAACACCCTGAACACCCCAGTGTTAACACCCTGAACACCCTGGTATTAACACCCTGAACACCCTGGTATTAACACCCTGAACACCCCGGTGTTAACACCCTGAACACCCTGGTGTTAACACCCTGAACACCCCGGTGTTAACACCCCGAACACCCCGGTGTTAACACCCTGAACACCCCGGTGTTAACACCCTTAACACCCCGGTGTTAACACCCTGAACACCCCGGTGTTAACACCCTGAACACCCCGGTGTTAACACCCTGAACACCCCGGAGTTAACACCCTGGTGTTAACACCCTGAACATCCCGGTGTTAATACCCTGAACACCCTGGTGTTAACACCCTGAACATCCCGGTGTTAATACCCTGAACACCCTGGTGTTAACACCCTGAACACCCCGGTGTTAATACCCTGAACACCCTGGTGTTAACACCCTGAACACCCCGGTGTTAACACCCTGAACACCCCGGTGTTAACACCCTGAACACCCCGGTGTTAACACCCTGAACACCCCGGTGTTAGCACCCTGAACACCCCGGTGTTAACACCCTGAACACCCCGGTGTTAACACCCTGAACACCCCGGTGTTAACACCCTGAACACACCGGTGTTAACACCCTGAACACCCCGGTGTTAACACCCTGAACACCCCGGTGTTAACACCCTGAACACCCCGGTGTTAACACCCTGAACACCCCGGTGTTAACACCCTGAACACCCCGGTGTTAACACCCTGAACACCCCGGTGTTAACACCCTGAACACCCCGGTGTTAACACCCTGAACACCCCGGTGTTAACACCCTGAACACCCCGGTGTTAACACCCTGAACACCCCGGTGTTAACACCCTGAACACCACGGTGTTAACACCCTGAACACCCCGGTGTTAACACCCTGAACACCCCGGTGTTAACACCCAGAACACCCCGGTGTTAACACCCTGAACACCCCGGTGTTAACACCCTGAACACCCCGGTGTTAACACCCTGAACACCCCGGTGTTAACACCCTGAACACCCCGGTGTTAACACCCTGAACACCCCGGTGTTAACACCCTGAACACCCCGGTGTTAACACCCTGAACACCCCGGTGTTAACACCCTGAACACCCCGGTGTTAACACCCTGAACACCCCGGTGTTAACACCCTGAACACCCCGGTGTTAACACCCTGAACACCCCGGTGTTAACACCCTGAACACCCCGGTGTTAACACCCTGAACACCCCGGTGTTAACACCCTGAACACCCCGGTGTTAACACCCTGAACACCCCGGTGTTAACACCCTGAACACCCCGGTGTTAACACCCTGAACACCCCGGTGTTAACACCCTGAACACCCCGGTGTTAACACCCTGAACACCCCGGTGTTAACACCCTGAACACCCCGGTGTTAACACCCTGAACACCCCGGTGTTAACACCCTGAACACCCCGGTGTTAACACCCCGAACACCCCGGTGTTAACACCCCGAACACCCCGGTGTTAACACCCCGAACACCCCGGTGTTAACACCCTGAACACCCCGGTGTTAACACCCAGAACACCCCGGTGGTAACACCCCGAACACCCCGGTGTTAACACCCAGAACACCCCGGTGTTAACACCCTGAACACCCCGGTGTTAACACCCTGAACACCCCGGTGTTAACATCCTGAGCACCCCGGTGTTAACACCCTGAACTCCCCGGTGTTAACACCCTGAACACCCCGGTGTTAACACCCTGAACACCCCGGTGTTAACACCCTGAACACCCCGGTGTTAACACCCTGAACACCCCGGTGTTAACACCCTGAACACCCCGGTGTTAACACCCTGAACACTCCAGTGTTAACACCCAGAACACCCCGGTGTTAACACCCTGAACACCCCGGTGTTAACACCCAGAACACCCCGGTGTTAACACCCTGAACACCCCGGTGTTAACACCCTGAACACTCCGGTGTTAACACCCTGAACACCCCGGTGTTAACACCCTGAACACCCCGGTGTTAACATCCTGAACACCCCGGTGTTAACACCCTGAACACCCCGGTGTTAACACCCTGAACACCCCGGTGTTAACACCCTGGTGTTAACACCCCGGTGTTAATACCCTGAACACCCCGGTGTTAACACCCTGAACACCTCGGTGTTAACACCCTCAACACCCTGGTATTAACACCCTGAACACCCCGGTGTTAACACCCTGAACACCCCGGTGTTAACACCCTGAACACCCTGGTGTTAACACCCTGAACATCCCGGTGTTAACACCCTGAACACCCCGGTGTTAACACCCTTAACACCCCGGTGTTAACATCCTGAACACCCCGGCGTTAACACCCTGAACACCCCGGTGTTAACACCCTGAACACCCCGGAGTTAACACCCTGGTGTTAACACCCTGAACACCCCGGTGTTAACACCCTGAACACTCCGGTGTTAACACCCTGAACACCCCGGTGTTAACACCCTGAACACCCCGGTGTTAACATCCTGAACACCCCGGTGTTAACACCCTGAACACCCCGGTGTTAACACCCTGAACACCCCGGTGTTAACACCCTGGTGTTAACACCCCGGTGTTAATACCCTGAACACCCCGGTGTTAACACCCTGAACACCCCGGTGTTAGCACCCTGAACACCCCGGTGTTAACACCCTGAACACCCCGGTGTTAACACCCTGAACACCCCGGTGTTAACACCCTGAACACACCGGTGTTAACACCCCGGTGTTAACACCCTGAACACCCCGGTGTTAACACCCTGAACACCCCGGTGTTAACACCCTGAACACCCCGGTGTTAACACCCTGAACACCCCGGTGTTAACACCCTGAACACCCCGGTGTTAACACCCTGAACACCCCGGTGTTAACACCCTGAACACCCCGGTGTTAACACCCTGAACACCCCGGTGTTAACACCCTGAACACCCCGGTGTTAACACCCTGGTGTTAACACCCCGGTGTTAATACCCTGAACACCCCGGTGTTAACACCCTGAACACCTCGGTGTTAACACCCTGAACACCCCGGTGTTAACACCCTGAACACCCCGGTGTTAACACCCTGAACACCCCGGTGTTAACACCCTGAACACCCCTGGTGTTAACACCCTGAACATCCCGGTGTTAACACCCTGAACACCCGGTGTTAACACCCTGAACACCCCGGTGTTAACACCCTGAACACCCCGGTGTTAACATCCTGAACACCCCGGTGTTAACACCCTGAACACCCCGGTGTTAACACCCTGAACACCCCGGTGTTAACACCCTGAACACCCCGGTGTTAACACCCAGAACACCCCGGTGTTAACACCCTGAACACCCCGGTGTTAACACCCAGAACACCCCGGTGTTAACACCCTGAACACCCCGGTGTTAACACCCTGAACACCCCGGTGTTAACACCCTGAACACCCCAGTGTTAACACCCTGAACACCCTGGTATTAACACCCTGAACACCCTGGTATTAACACCCTGAACACCCCGGTGTTAACACCCTGAACACCCTGGTGTTAACACCCTGAACACCCCGGTGTTAACACCCCGAACACCCCGGTGTTAACACCCTGAACACCCCGGTGTTAACACCCTTAACACCCCGGTGTTAACACCCTGAACACCCCGGTGTTAACACACTGAACACCCCGGTGTTAACACCCTGAACACCCCGGAGTTAACACCCTGGTGTTAACACCCTGAACATCCCGGTGTTAATACCCTGAACACCCCGGTGTTAACACCCTGAACACCCCGGTGTTAACACCCTGAACACCCCGGTGTTAACACCCTGAACACCCCGGTGTTAACACCCTGAACACCCCGGTGTTAGCACCCTGAACACCCCGGTGTTAACACCCTGAACACCCCGGTGTTAACACCCTGAACACCCCGGTGTTAACACCCTGAACACACCGGTGTTAACACCCCGGTGTTAACACCCTGAACACCCCGGTGTTAACACCCTGAACACCCCGGTGTTAACACCCTGAACACCCCGGTGTTAACACCCTGAACACCCCGGTGTTAACACCCTGAACACCCCGGTGTTAACACCCTGAACACCCCGGTGTTAACACCCTGAACACCCCGGTGTTAACACCCTGAACACCACGGTGTTAACACCCTGAACCCCCCGGTGTTAACACCCTGAACACCCCGGTGTTAACACCCTGAACACCCCGGTGTTAACACCCTGAACACCCCGGTGTTAACACCCTGAACACCCCGGTGTTAACACCCCGAACACCCCGGTGTTAACACCCTGAACACCCCGGTGTTAACACCCTGAACACCCCGGTGTTAACACCCAGAACACCCCGGTGGTAACACCCTGAACACCCCGGTGTTAACACCCAGAACACCCCGGTGTTAACACCCTGAACACCCCGGTGTTAACACCCTGAACACCCCGGTGTTAACATCCTGAGCACCCCGGTGTTAACACCCTGAACACCCCGGTGTTAACACCCTGAACACCCCGGTGTTAACACCCTGAACACCCCGGTGTTAACACCCTGAACACCCCGGTGTTAACACCCTGAACACCCCGGTGTTAACACCCTGAACACCCCGGTGTTAACACCCTGAACACCCCGGTGTTAACACCCTGAACACTCCAGTGTTAACACCCAGAACACCCCGGTGTTAACACCCTGAACACCCCGGTGTTAACACCCAGAACACCCCGGTGTTAACACCCTGAACACCCCGGTGTTAACACCCTGAACACTCCGGTGTTAACACCCTGAACACCCCGGTGTTAACACCCTGAACACCCCGGTGTTAACATCCTGAACACCCCGGTGTTAACACCCTGAACACCCCGGTGTTAACACCCTGAACACCCCGGTGTTAACACCCTGGTGTTAACACCCCGGTGTTAATACTCTGAACACCCCGGTGTTAACACCCTGAACACCTCGGTGTTAACACCCTCAACACCCTGGTATTAACACCCTGAACACCCCGGTGTTAACACCCTGAACACCCCGGTGTTAACACCCTGAACACCCTGGTGTTAACACCCTGAACATCCCGGTGTTAACACCCCGAACACCCCGGTGTTAACACCCTGAACACCCCGGTGTTAACACCCTTAACACCCCGGTGTTAACATCCTGAACACCCCGGCGTTAACACCCTGAACACCCCGGTGTTAACACCCTGAACACCCCGGAGTTAACACCCTGGTGTTAACACCCTGAACATCCCGGTGTTAATACCCTGAACACCCCGGTGTTAACACCCTGAACACCCCAGTGTTAACACCCTGAACACCCAGGTGTTAACACCATGGTGTTAACACCCTGAACACCCCGGTGTTAGCACCCTGAACACCCCGGTGTTAACACCCTGAACACCCCGGTGTTAACACCCTGAACACCCCGGTGTTAACACCCTGAACACCCCGGTGTTAACACCCTGAACACCCCGGTGTTAACACCCTGAACACCCCGGTGTTAACACCCTGAACACCCTGGTGTTAACACCTTGAACACCCCGGTGTTAACACCCTGAACACCCCGGTGTTAACACCCTGAACACCCCGGTGTTAACACCCTGAACACCCTGGTGTTAATACCCTGAACACCCCGGTGTTAACACCCTGAACACCCCAGTGTTAACACCCTGAACACCCCGGTGTTAACACTCTGGTATTAACACCCTGAACACCCCGGTGTTAACACCCTGAACACCCCGGTGTTAACACCCTGAACACCCTGGTGTTAACACCCTGAACACCCCGGTGTTAACACCCCGGACACCTCGGTGTTAACACCCTGAACACCCCGTTGTTAACACCCTGAACACCCCGGTGTTAGCACCCTGAACACCCTGGTGTTAACACCCTGGTGTTAATACCCTGAACACCCCGGTGTTAACACCCTGAACACCCCGGTGTTAACACCCTGAACACCCCGGTGTTAACACCCTGGTATTAACACCCTGAACACCCCGGTGTTAACACCCTGAACACCCCGGTGTTAACACCCTGAACACCCCGGTGTTAACACCCTGAACACTCCAGTGTTAACACCCAGAACATCCCGGTGTTAACACTCTGAACACCCCGGTCTCATGTGTATTATACATATATAATCTCATCTATCCATACCTCAACTATGGTATTTGTGCTTGGGGTTCTACTACCCAAAATCATTTACGTCCTCTAATTACTCAACACAAAGATGCTATTAGGACAATATCCAACTCTAGCCCCAGACATCACTCGGTACCCCTACTCAAATCTCTGAATATGTTAAATATTAAGTCACTGCACATTCTCTCATGTGTATTATACATATATAAAACGCTGAACTGTAATGCCAATCCTGAACTCAAAAGCTTCATTGAAGGTTGTAACAGAACCCATGAGCACCACACCAGAAATAAATGCAGTTTTGATATTCCAAGAGTACGACTTAATCAAACTAGAAATGCTCTACAAATCAAGGGACCCAGAATGTGGAATGACCTTCCCAACCATGTTAAAGACTGTACCTCTCTCAACCAGTTTAAGATAAAAACGAAGCACTACCTAATAAATTCCCTGTAACCTACCTTACCCCTCTATTGTCAACCCATGTCTGTTTTTTTTTTCAACGCTGTTTGTCGACCTATTGTATTTGTGCTGCTTTTTCACCCATGTACCCCCCTTTTTTATCTCTATTTTTATTTGTTCTCAACACATTTTATTCTTTATACTCAATTAATATTAAGCTTTAGTCATTTAAGTTTTTCATGCCCGAAACGCTTTGCGTAATAGTGGCTTTAGGCATTGTATGTACTAGCCCTATCTATAAATCCATCACTCTTTGTAATTTCTCTTGTATGTATGTACCTTACCTAAATAAACATTTATTTATTTATTTATTCATTTGTGGCTAAACCCACGCATGGGAAAGACTTCGGGAGTCAACCCTGAGGAAAAATCCGGAGTCAGAGTCCCTAAGGCAGAATGTAGCTGTTTACAGCTACATTCTGGCAACTCCTGCGACCACACTGGTGCCAAGCGTATCGGCGCCTGCCCTTCCATTGGACCACATCGGTGGCGTGGAGAGGGTGGATCTGCTGCATGGGCAACAGCTGATCCTCCATAATTACTGCCCAGACCTGTGCCCTGGAGAGGACACTCCAGCATCTCCTTGGCGATGGCTCAACACGGGAAGCGACAGTCATTGGTGATAATCCTTCTGGGAGAACTCATCCGATTTCATAGGACAGCTGTCGCCCACCTCAAGCTGGGCAGCCCCCAGCCAATAAGGTGCTGTCCCGCCACGGTCCGCCTGCTCCACTGGGTGCGTGAGGCTTAGGGCCACAATCCAATAAGTGGATCGTCAACCATGCACCAGGCAAAAGAAAACAAACACAGAGCTACCAAGCTTTCAAACTGGGCACATGAAATGTAAGGACCATGACACCGGATCACTCGGAAGATCGACTGGAAGTGAACAATGCCCGCAAGACATCTGTGATCAACAATGAACTACGCAGGCTCCAGATGGACATAGTCGCCTTGCAGGAGACACGTCTGCCCGCGACCAGCAGCATACGGGAGAAGAATTTTACCTTCTTCTGGCAGGGCAAACCACCAGAAGAGGTAAGGGAGCATGGCGTTGGCTTTGCCATCAGGAACAGGTTGTTAGGGTCCATAGTACCGGCCACGGAGGGGTCTGCAAGGATCATCAAACTTCAGCTCCATACAGCAGCATGAATGGTCAGCCTCATCAACGCCTATGCACCAACACTGATCTCCTCTTCCGAAGCGAAGGGCGAGTTCTATGATGACCTCGGCCTAACTCTCAGAGACATACCTCAACAAGAGCCAGTCTTCTTCCTGGGAGACTTTAATGCAAGAGTTGGTTCTGATCACAGCTCTTGGCCTTCCTACCTGGGCCAGTTTGGGAAGATGCATGAGAGTGGGCAGCGCCTCCTGGAGTTCTGGTGTCGTCATGATCTCTGCATCATCATCTCCTTCTTCGACACCAAGCCCCAGCATAAGGTTTCCTGGAGACACCCAGGTCTAAGTATTGGCACCAACTCTACTTGGTGCTTACGGGGCAAAGCACTCTGAGAAGCGTCAACCTGACCCGCAGCTTCCAGAGGGCAGATTGTGACACCGACCACTCTCTCTTCATTTGCAGAGTAAAGTTCCAGCCCCGGAAAATCCACAGAGCAAAGGAGGGAAGGCCACGCATTAACGTAAACAAGACCCGTGACCTTCATAAGGTTGAGGAAATTACTGCTGCGCTGGTAACTGCCCTTCCTGTACCACCCTGCGATAGTGCAAGTGAGAGGTGGTCATACCTCAGGAGCACTATTTTCAACACTGTGTAACAAACTAGGTTTGTTGTAGGGAATTATTCAGTATAGTTTCTCATGGACATGGGAGTTTTGAAAGTTGGAGTCAGATGGTACTTGACGTGACTCAAGTAGAGAAACGGTCATCTCTCCTTGGATTAGCGGTTAAGATTACAAAATGGCAGGCGCCTTTGTCTTAAACAACATATAATGAATTATTTTACAGAATTCAGTAATTTAGAGAAATTAAAGTCTTCATTCAAATTGTATTCAATAGTATTCCTGTCCAAGTATCAAGAGTATTCTCAATTGTCGGAATACTGAGTAAGTCATCGTCAGTGACGTCACTAGCAGAGGACCAGCCTCTGATGTGGATCAATTTTGGCGACCCTGGGTCAAGGGTCACCAAAGCCTTCCATATTTAGTAATTCTCAAAGTTCAAATAGCCATACTATAATTGGAAATAGCCTTTCCCTAAGATGTCTGTACGATTACCAACAGTTTATAAGAGTTCAACCATCTGGGTTGTTCAGTGCAACAGAGACTAGTTGTTCAATTTAAACCCCGCTTAGTAATCTTGGTAAACCTGGTGTAGAAATACCCTCCAGCTCTGACTAGCTGTGAGGAAGGCAGAGCTAGGGAGGATCAGTGTGGACTAGGCAGTGACTGGGAAAGGCCACCATCTTCACCTCTCCCAAATAGATCAGTAGAACACCAGCTGGTCGCATTAAAAGATATAGTTTGCTACAGTATTGTATAGGGAAATAGTTCATTTCATGCCTCGATAGGAAGTGTTAAGGCCCCAGGAGACGACGGGATTCCGCCTGAAGTTCTCAAGTGCGCTCGTGGAACACTTAAAACTGAGCTTCATGAACTTCTGTGCCAGTGCTGGAGGGAGGGCTCGGTGCCACAAGACATGAGAGATGCAAGCATCATCACTCTCTACAAAAATAAAGGTGACAGAAGCGATGTCAACAACAATCGTAGCATCTCCCTCCTCAGCGTCGTCAGCAAACTCTTCGCCAGGGTCGTCTTGGTCAGGCTTCAGATTCTTGCTGAAAGAGTGTACCCTGAGTCACAGTGTGGTTTCCGAGCAGAGAAGTCGACCACTGACATGGTGTTCACCCTGAAACAGCTTCAAGAAAAGTGCAGGAAGCAGAGAAAAGCCTTGTACATCGCCTTCATTGACCTTACAATGGCCTTCGACCTCGTGAGCAGGGACGGACTCTTCAAGATCTTGGCCAAAATTGGCTGTCCACCCACCCTACTCAGCATAATACAATCGTTCCACAAGGACATGAAGGGCACGGTCGTGTACGACGGCTCAACTTCTGAACCATTCAACATCAAGAGTGGTGTTAAACAGTGGTGCGTTCTTGCTCCAACCCTGTTTGGCCTCTTCTTCGCGATCCTCGTCAAGCATGCCTTTGGAACAACCACAGAGGGCATCTATCTCCGTACAAGATCTGATGGAAAGCTCTATAATCTATCCAGACTCCGAGCAAAGACAAAAGTACAGATGCGAATCCTCAGGGAGTTCCTCTTCGCCGACGACGAAGCGATCATACACACAGCAGAAGGCCTGCAGCAACCGCTTTGCCGCAGCCTGTTCCGCATTCAGCTTGACAATGAGCCTGAAGAAGACACAGGTGATGGGACAAGACGTCAATGAGCTACCCTGTAAACATAGCAGACTATGTGCTGGAGGCAGTTCACGAGTTTGTGTACCTGGGCTCCACAATCTCAGACACCCTTTCCCTGGACACTGAACTCAACAGGCGTATCGGGAAGGCCGCAACAACACTGGCCAGGCTCGCAAAGCGCGTTTGGGAAAATGCCAAACTGACAGTGCACACCACGGCACAAGTCTTCATGGCATGTGTGGTGAATACACTTCTCCAAGGCTTGGAATCCTGGACCCTACGCTCTCGCCAGGAGAGACGGCTCAATACTTTTCACATGCGGAACCTGAGACGCATCCTTGACATCACGTGGAACGACCACGTCACCAAGAATACAGGACTCGAGGGAACAAGAGTCCCTTCAATGTTCACTCTCCTGAAACAGAGACACTTGCGATGACTGGCACATGTCACACATATGGAAGATGGCTGCAAACCAAAGGACCTCTTGTATGGAGAACTGGCATCAGGAAGGAGACCCACCGGAAGACCTCAGCTGCGTTTCAAAGACGGCTGCAAACGCGACCTCAAGCAGATGAGCATCGACATCAACAGAGGAGGTCTCGACCACTGTCAGACGCACCCGCTTCGGCGTTTACCTGCACTCGCTGTAGTTGGGACTGTCATTCTCGGGTTGACCTTCACAGCCACAGCAGGCGCAGCATCCAACTACACTATAACAACTAGACACCCAGGACACAACTCCATAACCCGCACGGGGTTGACCTTCACAGCCACAGCAGGCGCAGCATCCAACTACACTATAACAACTACACACCCAGGGCACAACTCCATAACCCACACGAGGTTGACCTTCACAGCCACAGCAAGCGCAGCATCCAACTACACTATAACAACTACACACCCAGGACACAACTCCATAACCCACACGGGGTTGACCTTCACAGCCACAGCAGGCGCAGCATCCAACTACACACCCAGGACACAACTCCATAACCCGCACGGGGTTGACCTTCACAGCCACAGCAGGCGCAGCATCCAACTACACTATAACAACTACACACCCAGGGCACAACTCCATAACCCACACGGGGTTGACCTTCACAGCCACAGCAGGCGCAGCATGCAACTACACTATAACAACTACACACCCAGGGCACAACTCCATAACCCACACGGGGTTGACCGATGCCTACTTCTAGTTAAGGTAATTATGGCAAAATTATAGTACTAATAAAGACAATCATGTTAATATTATAGTAATAATTAGGTAATTTTTGTAAAATTATAGTAATAATTAAAGAAATTATGGTAATATTATAGTAATATTTCAGGTAATTATGGTAATATTATAGTAATAGTTCAGGTAATTATGGTAATATTATAGTAATAGTTCAGGTAATTATGGTAATATTATAGTAATAGTTCAGGTAATTATGGTAATATTATAGTAATCGTTCAGGTAATTATGGTAATATTATAGTATTCTTTAGGTAATTATCTTATATTCCTTTCAATATCTTATGACATTTAAAAGGTTTTTGATAACATAAGTTTATTTACTCAAGAGAGGAAAGTCTCCTGAAGGAAAACCGGACTTTAGATAAAACTTGTCAAATACATATCCAAAAATACAGACTTCACACGATTGCACACACACACACACACACACACACACACACACACACACACACACACACGTGGGAGACGGTAGGAGACACACGCGATTAGTGAGGTCCGCGGAAATTCGTCAATTTCTCGGGACATTGAAGGAGTATAGAGGCTAGATCATAGTATTTGGCCTCTCGCAGTGTGTAGCTAGCAGGGTGCAACATAGCATTGTCATATCGCTAGCGATAGTGCGAAGATTTGGCGAAGAAACCAAAAGTGGAGCTAGGGCATCACCGGTGCATGTAAGTGTGTGACCTGACCGGGTGGGACGACCCGCCGTGGAACTACCTGATTGTGCTGTTGAGTGGTGACTGTGATCAGTGGTACAGTGAATTAGTGAACTGTCACATAACGATACAGTGACTGACTCCAGAGCTTTGTGTAGACAGAGAAGAACCGACCTCATCAATCTACCAGCACTTAGTGAATCACCTAGTGGGAGACAACGACGGATAACCATCGTCATCATACATCGCCCTTACTCATCTGGTTGTGTGAGCAGGAGGCAGACTGGTATGTACCCCTCTCTGGTCAATTAATCAGGTGTACAGATTGAGGTAAAAGATTATCAAATTCTCGTTCAGGATATCATATATATTTAAAAATCTCAGAGTGACTCATTTAGGCAGAGGTAACGCATAAGGGATATCTTGACACATACAAGCACACCCGCCCAGGTACGTATACACGCACACAAGTGTGCACACGCTAAAACAGACACACACACACGTGCACACACACACACACACATAATTGTTCAGTCAGGGGAAAAGGCATTAACACCTGGGATAGGACCTTACTATCCCCCCCCTCTTGACCCCACCATCTGACCTGACCTGACTTAGTCGCCATCTCCGCCCCCCCCACCCCCAGTCCCCCGCATCGCCCATACACACACTCTTCCCCTCCCCACTCTCCCACTCTCCCACTCCCACTATCTCTCTCCTGCTCTCTCTCTCCTGCTCTCTCTCTCTCTCTCTCTCTCTCTCTCTCTCTCTCTCTCTCTCTCTCTCTCTCTCTCTCTCTCTCTCTCTCTCTCTCTCTCTCCCCCTCCCTCCCTCCCCCTCTCCCTCCCTCTCTTTCCTTCCCCCTCCCTCTCTGCCCACACACACACACACACCTCCCCCTACCCCTCTCTCCCTCACCCGCTCTCTCCCTCACCCACTCTCTCCCTCACCCGCTCTCTCCCTCACCCACTCTCTCCCTCTCCTCTCTCTCCCTCCCGCCTCTCTCTCCATCTCCTCCCCCCCCCTCCCCTTCTACTTTCTTCTCACTTCAGTGGAAGGGTCGGATCCTCCCCCACCCACCCATTTATCTCTCCCTTTATCACTCCCTTTCTCTCTCTCTTTCTCTCTCTCTTCCTCTCTCTCTCTCTCTACCTCCCCCATCCCAACAGGGTCAAGCATGGCAGCCAGAGGTCCCAGGGGAACAGGAAAGAGCCAAGGTGACGAGATGAAGGAAATGTTCGCCCAGTTTCTGGAGGACATCAAGAGTGAGATGCAAGAAATGATGCAGGAAATGAAGAACGAAATAAGCAACCTGAAAAGAGAGCTGACAGCAGCAAAGGAGGAGATTAGAGCCCTCAAAGAGAATGGTATCGAGGCTGAGAATCAGAAAACCACCCAGGGAGAAGGTGGTAATAGTTTTCTGGATGAGAATGCCACAATAAAAGCAACATTTGCGGAAATACTAAAAAAAAATAACTCTTAAGTAATGACTGCAGTGATGGAGGTGGCCATGAAAGCAGCCACCTCGCAGGAGGCGGCACGCTCCACTAGCCAACTGCTGGAAAGGAACAGATCAGTGGTTGCTGTGGGTATTAAGGAGCAGGAAGGATCTAATAGGACAGAGTGGAATGACAAGGACAAAGCAGCAGTGAATGAAGTACTAAAGGCACTAGATATGGAAGGGGCTGAGCATAGCATTGAGAAGGTTTTCAGGCTAGGCCGGTACAACAAAGACCGAGACCGAATGATAAAGATAGTGTTTGCAAACGAGAACACAAAGGAGAAGATCCTATCAAGGAAGAGCTCCCTGAAAAACATGGGAAAATTCAAAAATGTATTCCTCCAGAGAGACATGACAAGGGAGGAGAGAGCCGTGGCGGCAGAAGCAAGGAAGAGGTGCAGGGCGAGAGGGGAAAACCAGGAAGTCACAGCTCCCAACACAACACCCCCAGAGGCGAGGGGGGAGCCCACAACCAGCTACCCAGTAACACCAGAAGGGAGGACAACCCCGCCTTCCTCCTCTGCATAAAAAACCCCCCTACCCCAAACCCTCCCTGCCCCCACTCAAATGTTCAGCCAAATCTCCCTCCCCCCACACCCAATCCCCACCCTTCTACCCCTCCCCTCCTCCCGAGTCCTCCCTCCCCCCCTTTCCTTCCCGTTCTCCCTCCCCTTTCACCCCATACCCTCCCTGTCCCTCCCCCTTCACTGGATCCCCCGCCCCTCATCCCAGTATCCTCTGAGACCCTGTTATCCACCTCACAGGTCCTCACACCCATGGAACAGCCTCCCCCACCAGCAGAACACTCACCAAGGAGGCGATTTGAGAAGGGACAGAAGAAAGTGAGCCTCAAAGCGATGTACACTAACATAGATGGAATTACAAATAAAGCAAATGAGCTTGGAGAACTGGTACTAGAGGAAAACCCAGACATAATAGCCCTCACAGAAACAAAGATCACGAAAACGATAACAAATGCAGTGTTCCCACAGGACTATTATGTTATGAGGAAAGAGAGGGAAGGAAGAGGTGGGGGTGGTGTAGCTCTGCTGGTAAGAAAAGGCTGGGATTTTGAGGAGATGGATATTCAGGGCTGTGAAGGTTTCAGTGACTACATAGCAGGTACTGTAACAAATGGAGGGAAAAAAATTATAGTCGCAGTCATATATAATCCACCACCAAATGACAGAAGACCTAGACAGGAATATGATAGAAACAACATGGCCACCATTAACATAATAGAAAGAGCAGCTTCTGCTGCTAGCAGGAATGGATCTGGACTACTAATTATGGGAGACTTCAACCATGGGAAGATAGATTGGAAGAACAGAGACCCGCATGGAGGACCAGAAACATGGAGAGCTAAGCTGCTGGACGTGGCAACAAGAAACTTTCTAAGCCAGCACACCAAAGAACCAACAAGAATGAGAGGAGAAGATGAACCAGCAATGCTTGATTTGATATTTACCCTAAATGAATGGGATATAAGGGAAGTTAAGATGGAAGCGCCCTTGGGAATGAGTGACCACAGTGTATTGAACTTTGAGTACCTGGTAGAGCTAGGACTTATCTCCCCCCAAAAAGAACTAGGAATCAAAAGGCTGGCATACCGAAAGGGGAATTATGAACAGATGAGAAGTTTCCTAAGTGAAATACCTTGGGACACAGACCTCAGAGACAAGTCTGTACAGGGTATGATGGACTATGTTACCCAAAAGTGTCAGGAGGCAGTAAACAGATTCATCCCGGCCCCAAAGGGAAAAATCCGAGAAGCAACAGAAGAATCCATGGTATAATAGGGCATGTATGGAAGCAAAGAAACTGAACAAAAAGGCGTGGAGGAACTTCCGGAATAACAGAACACCAGAAAGCAGAGAGAGATACCAGAGAACCAGGAATGAGTACGTCAGGGTGAGAAGAGAAGCAGAGAAAAATTTTGAAAATGATATAGCAAACAAAGCCAAGACCGAACCAAAGCTACTCCACAGTCACATCAGAAGGAAAACAACAGTGAAAGAACAGGTATTGAAACTTAGAACAGGCGAGGACAGGTATACAGAGAATGACAGAGAGGTGTGTGAGGAACTCAACAAGAGGTTCCAGGAGGTCTTCACAATAGAACAGGGTGAGGTCACTGTGCTAGGAGAAAGGGAGGTAAACCAGGCGGCCATGGAGGAGTTCGAAATTACGAGAGAGGAGGTCAAGAGACACCTGCTGGATCTGGATGTTAGAAAGGCTGTTGGTCCAGATGGGATCTCACCATGGGTACTGAAAAAGTGTGCAGAGGCACTTTGCTTGCCACTCTCCATAGTGTATAGTAAGTCACTAGAGACGGGAGACCTACCAGAAATATGGAAGACGGCGAATGTGGTCCCGATATACAAAAAGGGCGACAGACAAGAGGCACTGAACTACAGGCCAGTGTCCTTGACTTGTATACCATGCAAGGTGATGGAGAAGATCGTGAGAAAAAACCTGGTAACACATCTGGAGAGAAGGGACTTCGTGACAAATTGCCAACATGGATTCAGGGAGGGTAAATCTTGCCTTACAGGCTTGATAGAATTCTACGATCAGGTGACACAGATTAAGCAAGAAAGAGAGGGCTGGGTGGACTGCATTTTCTTGGATTGTCGGAAAGCCTTTGACACAGTACCGCATAAGAGGCTGGTACATAAGCTGGAGAGACAGGCAGGTGTAGCTGGTAAGGTGCTCCAGTGGATAAGGGAGTATCTAAGCAATAGGAAGCAGAGAGTTACGGTGAGGGGTGAGACCTCCGATTGGCGTGAAGTCACCAGTGGAGTCCCACAGGGCTCTGTACTCGGTCCTATCTTGTTTCTGATATATGTAAATGATCTCCCGGAGGGTATCGATTCATTTCTCTCAATGTTTGCGGACGATGCTAAAATTATGAGGATTAAAACAGAAGAGGACTGTTTGAGGCTTCAAGAAGACCTAGACAAGCTGAAGGAATGGTCGAACAAATGGTTGTTAGAGTTTAACCCAACCAAATGTAATGTAATGAAGATAGGTGTAGGGAGCAGGAGGCTAGATACAAGGTATCATCTGGGAGAGAAAATTCTTCAGGAGTCAGAGAAAGAAAAAGACTTGGGGGTTGATATCACGTCAGACCTGTCTCCTGCAGCACATATCAAGAGGATAACATCAGCGGCATATGCCAGGCTGGCCAACATACGAACGGCATTCAGAAACTTGTGTAAAGAATCATTCAGAACTTTGTATACCACATATGTCAGGCCAATCCTGGAGTATGCAGCCCCAGCATGGAGTCCATATCTAGTCAAGGATAAGACTAAACTGGAAAAGGTTCAAAGGTTTGCCACCAGACTAGTACCCGAGCTGAGAGGTATGAGCTACGAGGAGAGACTACGGGAATTAAACCTCACTTCGCTGGAAGACAGAAGAGTTAGGGGGGACATGATCACCACATTCAAGATTCTGAAGGGGATTGATAGGGTAGATAAAGACAGTCTATTTAACACAAGGGGAACACACACAAGGGGACACACTTGGAAACTGAGTGCCCAAATGAACCACAGAGATATTAGAAAGAACTTTTTTAGTGTCAGAGTGGTTGACAAATGGAATGCATTAGGGGGTGATGTGGTGGAGGCTGACTCCATACACAGTTTCAAGTGTAGATATGACAGAGCCCGATAGGCTCAGGAATCTGTAAGTAGTAGGGATGGCAACGCACAGACGATTTTTTTTTTGGGGGAAAAAATCGTCTGTGTGAGCCATGGTTTTCAGGGTTTTCAGGTCAAAAATCGTCTGTGTGAGCCATGGTTTTCAGATTCCAATATCGTCTGTGTGAGCCAAAGTTTTTAGGTTCCAATATCTCGCGTGTGAGCCAGGGTTTTCAGGTAAATTTTGTGTCACAGATTTTAGAAGTATGGAATTCTTATGAGAAAATAATTTCCGAGACTTAGAAGTTTGTTAAGGCCTTATGGGACAAATTCAAGTAACGTATGTAGCTCTTTAGGGCTTCCAGGAGAACTCTACGGACATATTTTACATGTTTTCAACTTACAAAATCGTCTATGTAAGCCTTAGTTATTCATATAAATTTAGAAAATCACCTGTGTAAGTCATGGTTTTCAAGTCTCGTACATCACACCCCCCTCCCTCCCTCCCCCCCTTACCTCGCAATCTGTCGCGTCACCTTTATTTACTTTACGCCCGGCCAGCCAGACATCGCATACAGGGTACCTCTTATCTTATCTTATCCATAATATCTGGACCGTCCCTCCTCTCTCTCTCTCTCCCTCCTCTCTCTCTCTCTCCTCTTCATATTATTCCCTCTTCCTATTTTCTGACATACTAATATTTTATTCCTTTTTCATTAACCAGTCAGTTTTATACAAATCAACCGAAGCATCTCAATGTAACCTTTAATACTGAAACTGTCTCAGAGACTATCTAAGCTGGCCCCAGCTACCTGCCCCAGGCTATCTGCCCGAGGCAATCATCACCTGATTATCTGCCCCAGACATCCACCAGTCATTGGCGGCGTTCGCCACCGTAATAATTTATATATATATACATTAAGCGTTAATAAAACTTATTTATTTATTTATAATTTATTTAGTCATCTAATTCTTAGTTTACACAATTTATAATAAACGATTCATTTAGCCCGAAGTTCTAAGAAGCTCGCTCCTCAATCCGCTTGTATAATATCCATCCTATTCACTCTTCATCTCTGTAAATAAAGAATAACAGTTTCAGATAGCGTTTACACATGTACAATATTTATCAGACACATAAAACCTCGAAACAAATGTACTCACCATTTTCCGTTAGATAATTTGTTATAGCCTCATTCAGCCAGTCGTCTCCAAGCACATTTTCCAACAAATATCGCTCTTATCATAACACAGCGTTTCATAGCAGCTCGGCATATTTTTAAATAAAGCATAAGATAGCCTCATTACGTTCCTATCATTCTGCATATATTCTCCATAAGTAAAACTAGTTTCAAATAGCTTTATTGCAGTTTTTAGATCCTTGTTTGAAAGATGGTAACAGAAAAACATCGCATATAGCCCGCATACGTAAGTATTTAAACTCTGAAGTCTCTCTGTAAACGTGTATACATCACGGTCTTTATAATAATTTAAAAACTCCGAAATATATGGCGAATACACATTTATTCCATATGAATCGAGTATAACTATTTTCCGTTTAGATTTATATACAGCAATCCAGTGACCCATTACTTCCTTAGAGTCTCTTCCTAAGGTATTTATTATAAACATAATCGGTCTGTCCCGTATTTGCTTCATTATTCTATATATATCCGTCGCTAAATAGCATCCAATATATTTAGCTTTACTACCTTTCATATCGTTCAATGCCGTATTAATTTGTTTGCAGTTCATGCTCTTGTATCACACACAACTCGCCTATCGGAATAAATTCTCAATACTCCCGTTGTAATTCCGAATAAAATAATAACTTTATATGATTTCGCTGGAACAGCAAATTCTAATGTAATTCTCAGGTTGCCCGAAGCCTCTATAGGAAGGGTATCTCTCAATTCCTCAGGCGTTAGTCTAAATGCCAGTAATGTTCTTCCTTTTATAAATGAATTATATGTCAAGGTATTGCAAGCATTAAAGCCTACTGTATTTTGAGTCTCGTAGAATAGTTTCGAACATTTATTCGGGAACTTGCAAGTTATATTAAATAAGTTTGTCCCATCACGTGTAATATATACATTAGATAAATCGCAGTGATCGAAATAAAGTGGATTAAGTGTATACGCTCCTGATATTGCTTCCATATCCATCATCATAATAAATAATTTATCTGGGATAATGCTCCCCCATGGCTGGTCAATACTTAATCTCTGCTGCCCATTACCGAGAATGAACGTCTTGTGGAGTGTCTTATCAAACGTATATGTAACTGGCGTATTTTGTTCAGCCAGAGCTCTATTAATAGCCTCCAATCCAGATGCAAATGGAGTTATCCGATCAATCCACATTCTAGCTAGTTTTATGTTAAACTTATATCCAGATTCAATACTGTTTATAACCCACGGATCACTGTTAAGTTCTAATCTCAAACGAATATCAATTCCATCCAAAAGATATTCGCTCAAAGTTGTAATGTCCAATAGCAGTTTAAAGCAGCAATTTACTCCATCAGTTTTTAACTTTACAAATCTAGATTTAAGGTCTTCTGAGGCATTCTTAAAATAATCTAAATCATATTTTTCAGGGAAAACATCATTATAGAAATACGTCAGTTCTTTAAATCTTTCAGCTTTACATTCAGAAAGCGTCGTCATTAGCTTTACATATGATAAATAAGAAAATAGTGAATTAGTTTCCACCACTTGCTCATTTAAATAAACAGTTACAGCTTTAAACATTGTCTGGGACAAGCCATTAACTATTGATGCATTTTTAATATCCGCTAAAGCCGTAATTCCGTCAGGTCCCGTTAATTCAACCATCAGTTCTAGCGTCAAGCTCGAAAGATCAATAAATTGACCCTTAACTCCCGGGATACGAAATTCAATATAAGAGTCTTTAAATTTATTGTTAATACTTGAATTCACAGGTAAAATATCCTGTGTCTGTCTTGAAAATATCGTACTTTCAACCATTCTATGAGGACTAACTTTAGGAAAGCCATCGCTTATAGCAGCTGTATAATTTTCTAAAGGAACTTGCAATGCTGCACTAGGAGCATTTACACTCATCATGTCTGCGTCTAGCATACAACTAGTACTGTTTTTATGAAAACACGTCTTTATATCTATCCATTTTCTTTATATAGGCAGGTCTTTTCGTTTTTCTTTTCGTTATTCGGCCACCTGCTAACAATTTAGGACCTATACTTTTCAATGTTTCCATACCGCGTTTTCTAATTGAATCTTTCAAAGTACCTTGACCGGCATTTATATCCTGCAAAACATTCTGTCCCATTGTCAATGCAGCTGGCATGATAGTTTTTAATAGGAAAGGAGTTGCTAGACCAGTTAAGAAACTTAATATTCCACCTCCTCTTAAATGTCTTCTATCAAAAACAGTAATATCGCCCAGTGCTCCACCTCTCTTCCCTCGAGGAGCGATAAATCGCCCTACCTCGTCAACAGACAGCGGTACAAACCCGACCCTCATGTTTAAACAGGCCAAGAGAGAATGATAAACTCCCTCTACTCATGCCATTATATATCAACGGGTCTAATATGTAATACTGCAATCGTACATCCATCCTTTTCAAAATATACAGGCTCCCCATCTTGATCTGTTAATCTAATACTGATGCCATCAATATTAGTCGTATTTAAAGGTTTATATAATTTCCTGTGTGTTACATTACTTTGAAACGAAACAACATCCAAGATATTTACAATCTGATTACCAAACATGGTGGGCTGCACCTTATCACAATATACACACAAGAAATCTATACGGCCTCCTGGCCTAGGATGATAATAGCAAGTATCTTGTACAAATAACCTGTTATTAGGTGGCTTATTCATAATAAAAATATCATAGGCTTTACCTACTTCAGCTCCAATAACTTTACATATATTTCGACCGAAAGATAAAGAAATTCGAACAACTAATTTTCCACCCTTTGTAATAAATAATTTTAACAACTTCTCACTAAATGCTGCATTAAACTTAATTCGATTAATACTCGAATCATATTTCATATAAACGTCCCCGTGATCTGGGAAATTATAATTAAGTACGGGTCCTATAAAACTCAGTGAACCTTTTGAAAATATAGTAGAAATTTCTCTATTTAAAATAGTCGTTAGCTCTATGCAATTATCACTGGCTAAAATATCCGACTTTAAATTGAAAGATGTATTCACCGTACTCAAATCAGATAAACTTTTATTAGACACTAGAAGTTGAACTGAAATAAAACTTTCCGGGTCATTCCTCCTAACAGCGAAATAAGATGGAGGCAGGAATATATTCTTCAGGCACACTTCATAAGCTTTATTCGGGTCTAAAGGCAGCTGATTATGTAATCTATTTTCAAAAGCATTGGGGGCATTGTTTTTAAATACATCAGTATCAGAGTTACTCGCTGCATATATAACGTAACTATCCATCCTGTAGACTAATAGTAAATGATAAAAATAAACAGAAACTCACCTTAATATGATATCCAGGTAGACTCTCCTTCATCTACAGCCTTGATCTTCCTCTTCAAACTTGGAGGAGAAAACACTTGATTTTTCGCATCTACATTTCTAAATAAATTCTTAGGTGTAGATGTCAAAGAGAAGAACAACTTTGCAATTGGCAGTTTATCTTCTGGGAATAACAATTTCGGAGTGCACATCCTGCCTATAACGTCATCAACAATATTGATCCCAGTAACTGGTGATGTAATGTTCCCTTCCTCATCCCACTTTACAAGTCCAGTTGTATTAAAATAATTTAACAAGGAGACAGCAAAATCATAATCCTTAAGCTTTAATCTTAAGTCTATCAAGTGTTGTATAACAGGATTTGTTCTCACTGTCGTTGTAGGCTTCTCAACACTTACTGCCGTAGGCTTCTGTTGATCAATAGCTTTTCGTGGTACAAGATAGAATTCTTTCATTATTCCTTATTAAATAGCCTTGAAATGAAATTTATAGCTATGGGAAGTAAAATGCCCAATAAATTACCTCCTCTTTTACTCGTTAATATGTCTTTCTTGAGTGAAATAGCTTTCTTCTTACAGGCTAATGTATGGAGTAGAGCTCTATATTTAGAAAGTCTCTTTAAAATAGGCTTCCCAACTTCAATTTTATTTTTTAAGAAATTATTAAATATTTCTGATAAGCAAAGTATATGTTCCTTTTTAAGAGTCTTAATTAACTTTTTCCTAGAATTATAACCTAATCTAGCTAATAGTTCAATAAATCCACGATACTTGCTAACTAAGGGCTGCTTCTTCATAGTTTCTTCACGTCATCTGAATTCACCCACTGATCAAATGAACTGTCGTAACCGACGTATCTAACTTTATATAAAGTAGTATTACCAACTTTACGTTTACTTATAATTCTCTCAATTTCAAATGTATCTGACAAGTAGGTGGGAGTCAACTCCTCTCTATAAAATCCGCCTTCTATAAGTCTATTATTTAAGTCCTTTAGATAATATAAAGGCACGGGTTGTTTAGTATCAATTTGAGCAATTGTAAATATTTCCTTAGTGTTCTGTTGATGAAAACCTCTTTTGAACTTTGAAATACGATTAGATAAGGCAAGCCGTACTGTATCTCCCACAGACAGATGATTACTGATGCGTGGCTTAGTCTGCTGCTCTCCTTTATACATGAGCTTAAATTGCCTAGTCACATCTCGAGGCGAAGATAAAGCATGTACATCAATAGGTATTTTCCCCTTTAATCCTCTATGTGGTGTTCTATTATACGTTTTAACCATATCAGGTAAAACATTTATATAGGTTAAGGTGTTATAAGCCGTTAAATATTTATATATCTTAGTTTTCAATGTTCTTATAAATCTCTCTGCAATGCTGGCTTTAGTTTCCTGAGAAAATACACTGTACAGATCAATGTTTTTACTGTCTAACAATCGTTTCATATATTTATTATAGAATTCACCGCCCTTATCAGTGTTAAGCTTCCTTACACCTTTTGATGAAGGTAAATCCAGAACAGCTTTCATGGCTTCACTTACACTCTGACCTGATTTAGTGGATAGTGGAACTACATGTGCAAACCTTGAAAATATATCAACACAAACTAATAAATATTTAATATCGTTGTTGTGCTTAGCTAACAATGTCATATCAGCCAAGTCACTGGTAAAGAAAGCCTTAGGTCTAGGTGCTAAGATACGTCTTCGTTTAAATTTACGTTTTTTTAATAGATGTAAGGTATAAGCATTAGACGTTTTTAAATAGGCTTTCACATCTTTTATAGTTATTTCAGGGATTGTTTTCTTTGCAGCCTTATACAATTTTAAAACGCCACCAAACCCACCTATGGACTTGGGGTCATTGTATATCTTATTAAGAGTTTGTGTAATGTTCACCATTGATACACTATTTCATATGGGGGTTCATTTACAATATTTCCCCTAAATATTATGGATTCAGGTGTTTTAACGCCCAAGTCAACAAGTAAATACCCATACTGTCGAGAAATCACTTTCTTATATATATCTAAAAATTTCTTGGCATCTTGTTTTCCGAATATTTGTCTGCCTAATGTTTCTATCTGGGACAAGTCTCTTGATTTAAGCAGAATAAAATGAGAAGCATTTAAACTTATAGATCTAGAAAATTTCCCACTGAAAAATATATTTTGGGTTATAAAAATAACAGAGATGTTCTCATGCCGTCCCTTAGTAAATATGTCACTTACTATTTTAGAGTTTGTAGATTCAACATACAAGTCATCATAAACAACTAATATATGAGATGTGTCCTCTGGATCACGATCATCTAACGGGTTTACAATTTCAGAGTAAAAAGATATCTTATGTTTAATAAGTGGATTAGTTCTCAACTCTTTATACCCGCTTCCACAGATAATTATTTTTGCAAAGTTCTGCTGATATTTCTCTATCATTTTAGCACATAAATAGCTCTTCCCACCATTTGAAAATCCAGCAATAATAATTCTTGACGGCTCACTAAATATATTCAACTGGGATTCAGTAATAACTTTTTTCTGCCCTTCCATGTTGCTAGGATTCAATAGACTAACTACAAATATATAATGAAAGGAGTATTTAAACGAAATCTACATTCGAGTTTTATTTAAACATAACCAATAAAATCATAGTCATAACATATAAAATACAGTAATAAAATCATAGAATATACAATATCATAGCCAATAAAATCATAGTCATAACATATCCAATACAGTAATAAAATCATAGAATATACATTATTATAGACATTTGAATCATAGTCATTTTCATATCAAATACAGTAATAAAATCATAGAATATACATTATTATAGACATTTGAATCATAGTCATTTTTTCATATTAAATACAGTAATAAAATCATAGAATATACAATATCCAATACAGTAACAAATAAATCATAGTCTTAAAATAGCAATTTGAACATATCAAATACAGTATTAAAATCATAGAATATACATTATCATAGACATTAAATCATAGTCATAACATATCCAATACAGTAACAAATCATATCCAATACAGTAACAAATCATAGAATATACATTATCATAGACATTTGAATATAGTTATAGATAATACATAGACAATACAGTAACAGACTTAGTTGTTGTTAGGGAATAATTGCTGAGCGACTCTATCCCGCTTTTCCCAAAGATTAAAAATGGGGAAAAATTGACGTCTTGGTTGGGGATTATCTACAATTACTGGATCCCCTACCTGCACCTCTTCCTCTACCTGTACCTCTTCCTGTACCTCTTCCTCTACCTGTACCTGTACCTCACGCTCTGGAATGTCTGGGTGACCGTAAGCTAATGACTCTGTGGGACTAATGAGGTACCTCTTGTCATCAAAAGCTGACAGACCGCGCTTAGTTGTTTTACACGTGCATATCTGTCCATTAACATTACGAATAGATCGGGATACAAAATTAAAAGTTGTATTTGTCTCTAATGTGTTCTGAAAAGATGCATGTGTTATTTTCTTTTGTTGGTGATAATGAATCCCTTTACATTTACATAAATGTTCATTATCAAGGGTTAGGAGAGAGTAAGTTTTAGGCTTGAGTGCAATTAATTCAGTTATGATTTTCTGCTTTACTTCTGACTTGAGGAGTCCTAGTTCACCTTTGCGAGTAGCAGAATACATGGGATGATCTTTGTCGAAATTACTGAAATCCATATAATCTACTAGAGGAGCTTTTGTCATTTCTTGGAAAGCATCTTTACAGGTCAGAGTAAATATGAATGAGTCTGTATCCGTATAAATTAGTCTAGCTCTCTCCCCATAATGGGCTTTAACTACATTATACCAGAACTCGTATAAACGCCTCTTGGCTATCTGCAAGATCTGATATCCCATGTAAGAAGGAGTGGTAACTTTAAGGATGTCTTTCATTACTGTACAGAGAACCCTATCTTGACCTAAAGAGACAGCTCGTTTATACAAAGGGTTTCTTGCATGAGTTAAGAATGAATGTTTTGTCGTTACTAGATGGTGAGTATTAGCATATCTAGATATATTTGTCATTGATTTCCCGTACAGACTATTACTTATGAGTTTAAAAGCTTTTCCTTTAACTTTACAGGTGGTATTGGCTCGTTCTCGAATGTTGGTTGAAATAAAATCTTTTAAATAGGGAGCCTGTTTAAATTCATAGATTGTTTTTACTCGTTCAACTTCTAGTCCAAGTTTTAATAGCAATTGCAGGAAATCAAGGCTTACTAAGTAGTCGTTTTGGGGCAAGTGGGATGCAATTAACTTAGTATTTTTAGGTGGGAGCTTACGTTTTTCATCATTAAGGGTTTTCTTACTGTACTCTGACAAAAACTCCTCCGTTATATTAGTATGAGACAGTACAAGGGGCAGATCATCAGTATACCTGGCTACCTCGGGAGATACATGTTTTGTATCGCATAAAATCCAATAGCCTTTGTCTTGATTACAGGGGATATGTTGTAACCCTTGCCCTAATAAGGTATCCCGCTCAAGGTCAGTTAATTGTCTAATCCCTCCCTGGGGAAGTACCTCAGCCATGCACGCTGCATATAGGCTGTTAAAGTCGAGGTACAAAATATGAGTATCGTCATCAGAGCTAGGGTTAGATGTAGTGTGCTCGTTAACAGCCTGTGTAAATTGTCTAATGGAAGATGTGAACCCTCCTCTAAGATTCCTTCTCAACAAATCATATATATTCTGATCATACACATAGTCAAGTACAACTTTTGATTTAAATAAGAACGCGTCCCAAGCATAACTAGGAAGTGATACATAGAAAACAATATCTAGTTCATAAATTTCTTTCAGTGATGTTCGCCAAAGTGTAAATATATCAACTAGCATTCCCACGTCAACTTTTAAATATAACATGAGGTAATCCTTGATGTTTGTACAGTTCCCTAAATTAAATACTTTAAGAGCATTGTTATAATCTTCTTCAGACAGTGGAGAGTCATGTAAAACATTGTAAAACTTATCTCGCGAAGGGAGCTGAGGTTCGTCTAACACGTCCATGGAAGAAATATAATCATAACATAGGCTTTGTTTACCTTTAATTAACAGAGCTTTAGCTTCATCGGATACGCCATTTAGTATGTGTTCAGTGTACTTGGTGGGTTTCTTACCGGCAACGTGCTCGCTTGCTAAGGTTCCTAATGACCCATTAAGGAGAGCTAGGCTATCTAGGAATTTAAGTTTACCTATGATGACTTGCATAAATTTCAATCCTTCCTTGGTTAGAATTTCTACATCGCGGTGAGGATTTTTGGACAGTTCTTTAAGTATAATTCCAAGATCATAGGCAGCATTATGGGAAAATGTGGTCAAGTATCTACGAGCATTTTTACATTGTAAATTGCAACGAGCACAATAAGCACCTAAGTAATTATTTTCCTGAATAGCATGATTATGATGTCTATGTTTATCTTTCTTATCCTTGAAAGTTTGATGACACAATTGACACGTATTTTGTCTTTGAAACATTCTTTCCTGTTCTCTAGACAAGTTCTTAGGGAAGTTGGGGAGCTGAGCATGAATAGCTTTCCATGAGGCTTCTAGCTTTGTAATAAAATGATTGACCGCATCTGGACCTACGTATGAATACGTTTCTACGACATTGAATTCCCTGTCTAAAATCATGTAAGCATAAGCAATTGCTTTATGCTTACATTCCACCATGCCTCTAGGATTTTGACGGTCTAATAGACATTCAAAATCGTAATAGGCGGTGTGAGTTGGGCTATAGGTCCTACCGTAATTTTTAAAACTGATTTTATCACTAGGATTATAGAACGAAAATACTTGGGATACAGTGCATGACTCTTCGTGAGCCTGAATTTCATCTAAGGGAGCATGCAAAAGGCAAATTTTACAGAATTTATGAGTGTTAGGAATCCTTCCAGAATGGTGGTTAATACTCTTTACAAATTTATCAAAGTCCTTGATCAGACAGAGATGCTTGCCTTCTAATAACAACAAAGGGACTTTATCGGCATACTTTTCCTGGCTTTTCCTAGCTAAACTAAGATAGTATCTGTTACTTTCATGAGTTATTGTATAAATATAAATAGAAATTTTGTTAAGCTTCTCTATTTTCTTAAGGTTATCAAATGATACGGGGAATCTGATTTCATCTGCCCATACTACGAATCTTCTACACCATCGAAGGTTTTTGTAATGATGTCTAACGTTATCCATAGTCCTGCCCAACGCTAAGTTTTTATATGCGGCAATGCACTGTAACAAACACTCATCTCCTTCACTTTCAGGATTAAATACTGATTCTTTACCCCTTAATTTCGCAGGATATGGTACGTAAGATCCAAGGTGCATAGGGTGGCGAATATATGAAAAATTAATGGCAAAGCCTGACATGGAATGAATTCCTACACTTGAGGATTGGACATTTTTTAGGCATTCGTCAATTTTAGCAGACATTTCGTCAACCCATGAATTTACAAGAACTTCCACCTCTTCCTGCGTAACAGTCTGAGTTTCGCCTCTAATTGAAAATACTTCATCTAATATTTCATATTGATCGTCGGCATGATTAAGTTTTTGCAAAATTAGGCTTACATCAGGGTAAATGTGAAATGAGGGAGGGAATTCTTCCTGTATTTGTCTGAACTGATTGTCTATATATTCTATAAAAAATTCCCTATACCTATTTATATATACGCTGGGGTCAGCGTCTAAATGTCCGGGAATGGAGAACGAATGTCTCGAGAAAGAACCTTCGAAATGGTTAATGACTTCTAACACTCGCGGAACAACGTTATCTAAGTTAAGTACCTCTGGGGAATCTGGAGCGTTGACTTCTTCATCTGATATGTCGTGAACAGGGGGTTGATTGTCTTCTTCTTCTTCATCTGAAGATGCATGCTGGTTGCCGTCTGGTGCATCTTCTTCTAGCTCCTGGGACAGCTGGGGTTGACTGCGTACAGGTGTGCTCCACTCAGAGGGTTGGGTTGAATCCAGGGGCGATTCTGTAATATAATATTAGCAATGAATAAACATTAAGAGGAAAACACATTTGAAAACAATAAGAGGATTTGAAAACCTTAATAGGAAAATATTGTGTAAATAAGAGGAATTATTATTAAGAGGAAAAACAAAAAGTTTAAATAAGAGGAAAAACTGAATTACAGATAAATAATAATATTACTTACGAGCTGGGATGTTGATTCCACCAAGTATGAGATTCTCTTGATCACGAATAGGAACTCCTGTAATGGAAATATTTTTTTGTATGAGTACTTATTACTTGTTTATACACTTGTTAAAATATACAATTAATAACTTTTAAAATTACGAAAATTATTGTGAAAACGTACGGTTATTTATGATGCGACGGCGTTTGGGTGGAGGTTCAATGACGTTTCTGGCTTCGGTGGGAGGTTCCCGGTTAACGGAGAAACGACAGTATGGGCAGGAAGTAGAACCATGAACTGAAATGAAAATAATATATATAAATTGACTGTCTGTATGTATGTGTGTATGTGTGTTTCGGATATATATTTTCTTTGAAAGTTTATTGAATGTGCGAGAAGAAGCGGTACTTACGATTTGCACAATAGAGTTGTCCACAGCTGGTACAGGTTACGTCAAAATGTCCAGGCGGTGTAGGCCCATTGCATCCTATACAGTACAGTCTGCATTCTTGAAGAGCGTTGATGGACATTTCACCTAGGCATGTTAAACATCGTGTTTGGCACACATGAACGATTTCGTTGTTGATAGGAGACAGGCACAGAGGACACACTGACATGATGATATGACTAGGCTAGGGGAACCTTGTGAACAGGATGAAGATTGAATGTTGACTGAAAGTGTAGGCCTCTGAGACTTTGGCGATCTGAGGGGGCCCCTGAATGAGCGTAATAATGATAGTGTGCCCCTGAGTCAGCGTTTGGCTGTTTTATTAATAGCGAGAATGATTGGCGAATACTGGGAATAAACTCTTTTATTATAAATTGTGTAAACTATGAATTAGATGACTAAATAAATTATAAATAAATAAATAAGTTTTATTAACGCTTAATGTATATATATATAAATTATTACGGTGGCGAACGCCGCCAATGACTGGTGGATGTCTGGGGCAGATAATCAGGTGATGATTGCCTCGGGCAGATAGCCTGGGGCAGGTAGCTGGGGCCAGCTTAGATAGTCTCTGAGACAGTTTCAGTATTAAAGGTTACATTGAGATGCTTCGGTTGATTTGTATAAAACTGACTGGTTAATGAAAAAGGAATAAAATATTAGTATGTCAGAAAATAGGAAGAGGGAATAATATGAAGAGGAGAGAGAGAGAGAGGAGGGAGAGAGAGAGAGAGGAGGGACGGTCCAGATATTATGGATAAGATAAGATAAGAGGTACCCTGTATGCGATGTCTGGCTGGCCGGGCGTAAAGTAAATAAAGGTGACGCGACAGATTGCGAGGTAAGGGGGGGAGGGAGGGAGGGGGGTGTGATGTACGAGACTTGAAAACCATGACTTACACAGGTGATTTTCTAAATTTATATGAATAACTAAGGCTTACATAGACGATTTTGTAAGTTGAAAACATGTAAAATATGTCCGTAGAGTTCTCCTGGAAGCCCTAAAGAGCTACATACGTTACTTGAATTTGTCCCATAAGGCCTTAACAAACTTCTAAGTCTCGGAAATTATTTTCTCATAAGAATTCCATACTTCTAAAATCTGTGACACAAAATTTACCTGAAAACCCTGGCTCACACGCGAGATATTGGAACCTGAAAACTTTGGCTCACACAGACGATATTGGAATCTGAAAACCATGGCTCACACAGACGATTTTTGACCTGAAAACCCTGAAAACCATGGCTCACACAGACGATTTTTTCCCCCCAAAAAAAAATCGTCTGTGCGTTGCCATCCCTACTACTTCTGTACACCTGTTGATTGACGGTTGAGAGGCGGGACCAAAGAGCCAGAGCTCAACCCCCGCAAACACAACTAGGTGAGTACAGCTAGGTGAGTACACACACACACACACACACACACACACACACACACACACACACACACACGCTGCACGTGTTGCAACGTACAAGAATAGCGTGTTCTGGGTGTGGCAACACATAGATAAGGTTTTGTGAGTGTTGAGAATTTGAAGAAGGTGTTGTGAGTGTTGCAACACTGAAATGAAAAGTTATAAGTGTTTGAACACAAGAAGGAGTTTTGCGAGTGTTGCAAAATAAAACGTGTTGTGAGTGTTGCAACAAAACAATACGTAGCCAGGATTGTCACTCATAAATAACATACTGTGAGGGTTACAACATGTTATTACTGTAATGTAACGTTTCAACACATTATGCCTGCATTGTAATACAACACATTATGCCGGCATTATAATACAACACATTATGTCAGCATTGTAATACAACACATTATGCCGGCATTGTAATACAACACATTATGTCGACATTGTAATACAACACATTATGCCGGCATTGTAATACAACACATTATGTCGACATTGTAATACAACACATTATGCCGGCATTGTAATACAACACATTATGCCGGCATTGTAATACAACACATTATGTCGACATTGTAATACAACACATTATGCCGGCATTGTAATACAACACATTATGCCGGCATTGTAATACAACACATTATGTCGGCATTGTAATACAACACATTATGCCGGCATTGTAATACAACACATTATGCCGGCATTGTAATACAACACATTATGTCGACATTGTAATACAACACATTATGCCGGCATTGTAATACAACACATTATGCCTGCATTGTAATACAACACATTATGCCTGCATTGTAATACAACACATTATGCCGGCATTGTAATACAACACATTATGTCGGCATTGTAATACAACACATTATGTCGACATTGTAATACAACACATTATGCCGGCATTGTAATACAACACATTATGCCGGCATTGTAATACAACACATTATGTCGACATTGTAATACAACACATTATGCCTGCATTGTAATACAACACATTATGTCGGCATTGTAATACAACACATTATGTCGACATTGTAATACAACACATTATGTCGGCATTGTAATACAACACATTATGCCGGCATTGTAATACAACACATTATGCCGGCATTGTAATACAACACATTATGCCGGCATTGTAATACAACACATTATGCTGGCATTGTAATACAACACATTATGTCAGCATTGTAATACAACACATTATGCCGGCATTGTAATACAACACATTATGCCGGCATTGTAATACAACACATTATGCCGGCATTGTAATACAACACATTATGCCGGCATTGTAATACAACACATTATGTCAGCATTGTAATACAACACATTATGTCGGCATTGTAATACAACACATTATTTCTTTGTTGCAACATCACAACACATTATTTCTTTGTTGCAACATCACAACACGTTATTTCTTTGTTGCAACATCACAACACGTTATTTCAATGTTGCAACACGCAATTATATTTATAAGTACTGCAACATTCAGAACACATTATTTATGTTGTAACTGTAACAACAGGTTATTGCCTTGCAACACTCACACCGCGTCATTGCTGTGTTGTAACTGTAACAACAGGTTATTGCCTTGCAACACTCACACCGCGTCATTGTTGTGTTGTAACTGTAACAAGAGGTTATTGCCTTGCAACACTCACACCGCGTCATTGCTGTGTTGTAACTGTAACAACAGGTTATTGCCTTGCAACACTCACACCGCGTCATTGTTGTGTTGTAACTGTAACAACAGGTTATTGCCTTGCAACACTCACACCGCGTCATTGTTGTGTTGTAACACTCAAAGCACAGTTTACAGTGTTGCAATTTTGCAACTATCATCGTGTAATTATTGTGTTGCAACACTCACAACTGTCATCGTGTAATTATTGTGATGCAACACTCACAACTGTCATCGTGTAATTATTGTGTTGCAACACTCACAACTATCATCGTGTAATTATTGTGATGCAACACTCACAACTATCATCGTGTAATTATTGTGTTGCAACACTCACAACTATCATCGTGTAATTATTGTGATGCAACACTCACAACTGTCATCGTGTAATTATTGTGTTGCAACACTCACAACTATCATCGTGTAATTATTGTGATGCAACACTCACAACTGTCATCGTGTAATTATTGTGATGCAACGCTCACAACTGTCATCGTGTAATTATTGTGATGCAACACTCACAACTATCATCGTGTAATTATTGTGTTGCAACACTCACAACTATCATCGTGTAATTATTGTGTTGCAACACTCACAACTGTCATCGTGTAATTATTGTGTTGCAACACTCACAACTGTCATCGTGTAAGTTGGTCACCAGTCACCAACTGGTGACCGCGTGAACACCGGGTCCAACTGGTGACCGCGTGAACACCGGGTCCAACTGGTGACAGCGTGAACACCGGGTCCAACTGGTGACAGCGTGAACACCGGGTCCAACTGGTGACAGCGTGAACACCGGGTCCAACTGGTGACCGCGTGAACACCGGGTCCAACTGGTGACCGCGTGAACACCGGGTCCAACTGGTGACCGCGTGAACACCGGGTCCAACTGGTGACCGCGTGAACACCGGGTCCAACTGGTGACAGCGTGAACACCGGGTCCAACTGGTGACAGCGTGAACACCGGGTCCAACTGGTGACAGCGTGAACACCGGGTCCAACTGGTGACCGCGTGAACACCGGGTCCAACTGGTGACCGCGTGAACACCGGGTCCAACTGGTGACCGCGTGAACACCGGGTCCAACTGGTGACAGCGTGAACACCGGGTCCAACTGGTGACAGCGTGAACACCGGGTCCAACTGGTGACAGCGTGAACACCGGGTCCAACTGGTGACCGCGTGAACACCGGGTCCAACTGGTGACCGCGTGAACACCGGGTCCAACTGGTGACCGCGTGAACACCGGGTCCAACTGGTGACCGCGTGAACACCGGGTCCAACTGGTGACCGCGTGAACACCGGGTCCAACTGGTGACCGCGTGAACACCGGGTCCAACTGGTGACAGCGTGAACACCGGGTCCAACTGGTGACAGCGTGAACACCGGGTCCAACTGGTGACAGCGTGAACACCGGGTCCAACTGGTGACAGCGTGAACACCGGGTCCAACTGGTGACCGCGTGAACACCGGGTCCGACCTCCCAGTCTGGCCACGACTCTTCCTGCTTAATGAAGAACTCAACAGTCATACATTCATCCACTTCATCATACATCATCAACTGACAACTGAGGCGTGAGAAGGAGAAAGTCGGGAAGGAAAAGTCTCTGAGGAAGCGAGGTAAGGTAAGGTAATTATGAGGTGAAAGTACTAGGCCAGAATGATTATATAGCACTTGGAAGGGATATTAAGATCATCTGGGATATATAAGGACGAAGTGAAGGAATGGAAAGCTAACACTTGGGCCATCGGGGATCGAACGCGGACCTTGTAAGAATCGAGAGGACGGAGTAGAGTAACGGTGCCCAAGCACTGGGACCATCGGGGATCGAACTCAAACGTATTTTATAAGCAGCACAGATCTAATAAATCTAAGCAAACTGAAGTGTACACAGTTGTTCTCACCAGTTCTTTAAGGTTTATCAGTTAGTTATTGAACTACGCCTGGAACCCGTAGGTGCGGGACTCTGAAGTCCTCCTCCTTGGGCTCTAGCAGCCCCAGGCTCTGCTTCAGGAGGCTGGGGTCGTTCTTGCACTTGCTGGGGTGGTTCTTCTCCGGCCCCGACCACGGCGGTCTCCGGGTTGAGTCCCTTCACCACCTTCCAGGTCAACTCCGGAGCTCACAGTTCCTGCGACGGCGCTGGAACCAATCGTATTGGCGTTTGCCTTTCCATTGGAGACTTTCGGCGCCGTGGAGAGGGGGACCTGCTGCATGGTTGACAGCTTCTCCCCCGTATCAACCTACCCTGGCTTTGTGCCCTGGAGAGGCCACTCCAGACCGACAACCAGAGCGCAACTCCATAGTCTCCTGAGACTGATGAATGTCTGCTACTACTACGACTAGAAGATATAGGTAATAATATATATGTAATAGTATTAGTTAACACAAAACTATATATTGGAGGAACTCTACAACCTGTAATAAGAAGTCTTGTACTTTGAATGTAACCAATGTTGTAACTCTTTTTGTGTAATGAAATTTTAAATAAAATAAAATGACAAAAAAGGGGGATGGTATGAGAAGACAATATGTGTACGCGGGTGCCCCACAAGGCTTCCCCGGATGCTGCATGTCGTCTTCTTCGAGGTCGAGGGTCCCTACAAACGCAACCAAAGATGGTACTCCCTATATATTTATATATTTATATAACCTATATCTATAAAATAGAATGTTTATCCGAGGATGGTGACCAGACACTTGGTGGGACTAGCCTCGCCCAGCTTTCCAAGATGAGTCATGTTGGGTAGGGGAGCGTCATAGCCTAGTCGGTGTCCGCCGAATTGTAATACTTTAAGAAATATCGGCATTTATATTAATTGCAAACCTAAGACAACCGTGCAGTAATAACATCTATGTAGTAGAAATCCACAAGGTCCGTGACGAGGGTTCGAATCTACATCCGAGAGGATCCTAGAAAATGAAGGGCGAAGAGGTAGAACGGCTTATTGACATAGCTCGTGTGCATAGGGGGATTTTTGATTGTTGCCGCCGAAGGCGGCTAGTTTATTGTGCACCCCATACTCATCCTGTGAGCGGTAGCGCAAAAGCATTACAGAGGGCACAAAAGGTCTTTATCAGACCTCATCTTAGATTATTACATAAACAATTTCTTCAATCCTTCACACCTTATAGATACAATGTCAGCTAGTTACAGAGAAAGTGCTATTACAAGAGCTACATATTTACAGTAAGTCATCATACATTAATGGTAGGTCTTATCGTTAATACATAATAGTTTGGCCAATGGGGATATTACAGAGTCATAGGGGAGCTTCTGTTTATTATTAGTCCTCACAATACACTACTTGTTTCTGAATCTCATGTCGTTCATCTACTGGAAGCAAAATGTGGGTACAGTGCAAAGATTAATTTCAGGTAATTTATCCATGGTAATAAGATAGGTTGCCATATCATACAGAGTGAGCCTAGACTTATCTCTAAAAGGCTCAATTTTACAACAATCCAAGATATAGTGTTCGAGTGTGTGTCCCTGCCTATGTCCACACACTTTACACTTTACTTCATCTAGATCCCTATACAAGCCGAACTGCCAGAGATACTTGTAGCCAAGTCTTATACGAGCTGTGACAACATCTGTTAGTCTACTGACTTTGTTACTTGCCCCATACACATGTTTTACTTCACACATTTCATTGTGATGGACGATGGACCTACTAGTTCCAGTTTGCACTGTTCTACTTTCTTCAAATCCATCTAGGAGTTCTCGTCTAATGACACTTTTAAGGGGCATGGGGGGAATTGTGTAAAATCCTGGTTTGTGTCTCGGAGAGGCTGCAGGATCCAAGTAAGGTCAGAAGAACTTCTGGTTGCAATTCTTTTACCATGTCGTAGTTCAGTCGATTAAGGCAGCATCTAGGATCCTCTCGGGCGTAGGTTTGAACCCTCGTCACAGCCCTTGTGGATTTGTTCATTTGATGCATCACGCTATTGTGATTTCTGTGTGTAATCTATGTAGGAGCTTATGATATATTAATAGCAGTGCCTATAAGCAACACATCCATCCTCCATCGTACATATATTGGTGTAATGGACAATTGGATAGTAGAATTTGGTTTTAGTGAATTTGGATAAACCGGCAAAGTTTTGTCAAATCAAATGTTTATTCAGGTAAAGTACATACATACAAGGTGAGATACAAACATGTTGTTGGATTTACAGATAGAGCTTGTACATACAATGTCTAAAGCCACTATTACGCAAAGCGTTTTGGGCAAGGTTGGCCCGAACCTTTGTATTTGTTTCTCATAAAACCTAACGTAACTTACCATCCAAGGTCTAATACATGCTAACTGAGGCCAAATATAGTACATATATATGTTATACAAGGCCTAGGAATATATATGTTTGGTTTTAGCTGTATTTTTTCCGGACTAAAAGGTGAATAGTACCAAATCCTACTATGTAACTGTCTCTTACGTCAATATTTAATTTATATGTACGATGCTCTAAATAGTTACAAAATGTACAGGAGGATGGATTGCATTCATTAAAGATAAAAACATTTCTTTTGGTTTATTATGGTAGGAAAAAATTAGACTGTAGCAGAGCGTAGTTTCGATCTACGGACCTCTAGTGGGATTATGGGTCCAGCTCGCTTCCACTGCGCCACTCTGCTCCACAATACATAGTTATATGACTCTTTTTTTCTCTTGTAATGTATCTTTCATTTATCAATTCTGATTGAAATTACCTACTTAAAATTATCTGCTAGATTAAGGACCTGCCCGAAACGCTGCGCGTACTAGTGGCTTTACAAGAATGTAAATACTGTACTATCCAATGTATTCTCACAAACCCAATATACCTTCTTGTATATATATAAATAAATAAATGACTCTCAATATTAATAATTACTATAATGTAGTATTAACATATTACAAAATGGCATAAGTTTTATGATTTAATAAATATTGTCAATATACTTTGTTATTAATTTTAGGTCTTTGAGTGTATTTCAATGGGTTATGAAAACAAACATTTAAAAAGTCAATTGTTTCCGGCCGGGATCGAACCGGGGACCTTGCGCGTGTGAGGCGCACGTGATAACCACTACACTACGGAAACCTGAAGTGTAGTGACCTGTTATTATATGGACCAAATTCGGTTAATTGATACCGAAGATGCACATAGTTTTTCACATATTTACATATGCACATATTATCTTGCTTCAGCGATATAATATGATCAAAACACATTGCTTGAGTAATTATATAAATTAAACAAGGTTTAATAACGAAAATAGAGAGAAAATCCTGTTTTATGTGTGTACGGGGTGTGTGACGTCACGATAACATGAGAGGTTTAGTTTAGTTTAGTTCACTTATTATGCACCCCATACCCATCTTGTGGGAGGTAGTGGAAAGGGTTACAGAGGCACATAATGGGCTCAGGGACTGAACCCCACAATTCACTTAGCTAAGCAAGTTTCAATCTTGATAAGTTAATTACAAAATTCAGTATTTCTGAGGTTGGAAGAAAACGTGCTCAGATTGGGGACTTGTTTATTTTATAATGTTAAATAATAAATTAATATATAACAAATTAATATATAATAAATTAATATATAATAAATAAATATATAATAAATTTATATAATAAATTTATATAATAAATTAATATATAATAAATTAATAAATAATAAAATAATTATTATTATATAATAAATAATAATAATAACAAATAGTATAATGATAAGCAATTATTTTTAATGACTCAAATAGCTAATTAGGATGAATGATAAATAATTAGTATTGACTAGTGCATAACAGTAAAGTATTAAGGAATAATTATAATGAATAATCCTTAATGATAAAGTAGAGATCAATTACAATTAATAACTACATCCATAGGTAGTAAATGAAAGTTGCATTAACTTAATTAGACTAATTACAATTCATGGGAATATTTCTTGGCTATCTGCAGGCTTATCACTTTGGGGGTTCCGGCGGAGCACCCCCAATCCCGTGAGGGCCAGCGGGAGAAGGGTTTCCGTACTCTTACTAGCACGTAGACTGGGCAAGGATTGGCTGCGGACAGCGGGACATTTGGGGACCGGCGCTGCACCCCCACCGCAGGCCAGCTGGCCGGACCCCCCCCCCCCCCCCCCGAAGGGCGAGGCCCGGTGGCCGCAAGGAGGGCTCAGAGTGGCGGAGCAACAACGTCCCGGACGTAGTCAGCTGGGGGTTTCAGCTGGTTGCTGGACCCGCCATTATCTCCGTTGGCGAGCCCGTCAAGAGAGCCGAGTGGCCCTACCAATTCTAAAGGTAAGAGGGCGTGGTCGGCTGGGGGCGATCGAGCCTAGCTCAACCCCCAACCCCGGAGGGCAAACGCGGCGGCTGGCCGCTGTAGCTAGGAATGTGTGTCGACCTCATGGGTGCAGTAGTCTGCCCTCGGGCTCCATCCCTTTTCCTTGTTCTTAAGAAGTCTTAAGAAGACCTTGGCAAAACCGACAACTAATAGCCTTCACCTAAGGACTTTTAATGCATTTGACGTATTAGAGGACGAGTGTCCTAAAATCCTAAAGGGTTTTTTCAGTTATATCGTACTAAGACTAGGGAAAGGATAGGTCCATTAAAAACTGAGACAGGTCAAATAACAGATAGTGATGAAGAGATGAGTAGTATTTTTAATAAATATTTTGTATCTGTATTTACTAAAGAGGAACTTAACAATATGCCTTCAGCCGAACAAGTCTATGTGGGTGGGGACGAGGACAGGTTGACGAGTTTAGCAGTTACCAGGGAGGATGTTCTTAAACAAATAGTAAAACTCAAACCAAACAAATCCCCAGGGCCGGATGAAGTGTTTGCTAGGGTGCTTAAAGAATGCAAAGAGGAGCTTTGTGACCCACTGTCAACCATATTTAATAAATCAATAGAGTCAGGCAGAGTGCCAGAGTTTTGGAAAGTTGCTAATGTGATACCAGTTTTTAAGAAAGGAGATAGATCACTTGCGTCTAACTATCGACCAATTAGCCTAACGTCTATTGTGGGAAAGTTACTCGAATCTATAATAGCAAATAAAATTCGTCTTCATCTTGAAAAACATAAATTAATAATTGAGTCGCAACATGGTTTTATAAATGGCCGTTCATGTTTAACAAATTTGTTATCTTTTTATTCTAGCATTGTTGAGGCAGTTGATAGTGGTAAGAATTGCGATGTTGTATACCTTGACTTTAGCAAAGCTTTTGATACAGTGCCACATGAAAGACTGATTAAAAAAATAGAGTCTCATGGTATTGGGGGTGCTATATTAAGCTGGATTAGGGCATGGCTATACCAAAGGAAACAGAGAGTTAGTATAAATGGAATCAAGTCAGAGTGGGAAAGGAAGTACCTAAAGGAAGGAAGGAAGTAAAGGAAGTACCTAAGCAAACATTAGTTGTGGGAGATTCCCAGATAAGGTATTTGGATAGAACGTTTTGTGCTAGAGATAGGGGGAACAGGTTAAGGGTTTGCTATCCCGGAGCTGGCATTGGTGATATTATAAACAACATGAATGATATTATGGCTGGTAATGGGAACAATCCCATTATTTGCATTAGCGTGGGAGGAAATGATGTTGGTCGAGTCAGGAGTGAGGAACTGATTCAGAGGTATAAAACAGCCATAGAGTTAGTTAGGAGCAAGGGAGGAATCCCGATCATATGTGGCATTCTTCCAAGAAAGGGAGTGGGAAATGAATGGATATCGAGGGCACTTGGTGTCAATTGCCGGCTGGAAAGATATTGCAAATCAAATGCAATATCTTTCATAGACAACTGGGAACACTTCTATGGAAGAAATGAAATGTATGCTCGTGATGGGGTGCATCTATCGAGAGCTGGGGTTGTTGCTGTTGCGAACTCGCTAGAAGAAGTGGTTAGAGGTGTTTGTTTGGGTTTAAACTGTTAGTAGATAGAGGTATGGGAATTGATTTGGAGGAAGGAGGTAATAAAAGTATGTGTTTGTGGGAGAAAGGAATTGGCAAAACGATCAGGGAAAGAGAAGGTCCGCAAAATAACAATTCACTTAGGGTATATTACACTAACAGTAGAAGTCTAAGAAATAAAATTAACGAATTAAATGCTCTTGTCTGCACAGAAAAAATAGATATTATTGCACTTACCGAAACGTGGATGAATGTAGAAAATAGAGAACTATTAGCTGAATATCAAATATATGGATTTAAACTATTTCACACAGATAGATATATTAGACGAGGAGGTGGAGTAGCCATATATGTTAGGGACAATTTGAAATGTAGTCTCAAAGAGGGAATCAAAACAGAGCCACACACAGAAACTATTTGGATTGAATTAAACGAAAAAGCTAATAATATTATAATAGGAGTAATATATAGGCCACCAAATTTAGACAGAATGGAAGCAAAGCATCTATGGGATGAAATATCTAGAGCATCTAGATCTAACAGTATTTATGTCATGGGTGACTTTAATTTTAGCGGAATAAACTGGTTGAACAAAACAGGGAATAGTGAAGCAGAAGATTTTCTAGAATTAATTGACGATTGCTTTCTTACGCAACACATTAAGGAACCAACACGGGAAAATAATATTTTAGATTTAGTGTTAACTAACAGGGAAACGCAAATTAATGACATCGAAATAGGGAGTGAGCTAGGGAGCAGTGATCACAAAGAAATCAGATTTAGCATAGAATGGAATAGACCAGTAGGAGAAAATTCTGTTAAAGTGCCAGATTTTCGAAAAGCTGATTTTAATAGCCTAAGAAATTTTTTGGGTCAAATTGATTGGAAAGGCTTGGGTATGGGGTGTGGGCCGGTCTTGGAGCGAGACATGAACCCAGCGATAGGTGACTTAAATGGGGATTTCGATGTGGATTCAATATATAACTTATTTAAGAATATTCTAAACAAAGCACAGGAACGTAGTATACCATACAAATTGAATAGATCGTATACTAATGACCCAAAGTGGATAACAAAGAATTTGAAGAACCTTATAGGTAAAAAGAGAGCTTGGTACAAAAGGATTAAAAATGGGGAGGTCACTTTAGAACAGGAATTCGTACAACTGGTTAGAAATGTTAAAAAAGAGATAAGGAAAGCAAAAAGGAACTATGAAGTTCGCATAGCAGGGCAAGCAAAGACAAATCCTAAAGGGTTTTTTCAGTTATATCGTACTAAGACTAGGGAAAGGATAGGTCCATTAAAAACTGAGACAGGTCAAATAACAGATAGTGATGAAGAGATGAGTAGTATTTTTAATAAATATTTTGTATCTGTATTTACTAAAGAGGAACTTAACAATATGCCTTCAGCCGAACAAGTCTATGTGGGTGGGGACGAGGACAGGTTGACGAGTTTAGCAGTTACCAGGGAGGATGTTCTTAAACAAATAGTAAAACTCAAACCAAACAAATCCCCAGGGCCGGATGAAGTGTTTGCTAGGGTGCTTAAAGAATGCAAAACAGTACCTAAGCAAACATTAGTTGTGGGAGATTCCCAGATAAGGTATTTGGATAGAACGTTTTGTGCTAGAGATAGGGGGAACAGGTTAAGGGTTTGCTATCCCGGAGCTGGCATTGGTGATATTATAAACAACATGAATGATATTATGGCTGGTAATGGGAACAATCCCATTATTTGCATTAGCGTGGGAGGAAATGATGTTGGTCGAGTCAGGAGTGAGGAACTGATTCAGAGGTATAAAACAGCCATAGAGTTAGTTAGGAGCAAGGGAGGAATCCCGATCATATGTGGCATTCTTCCAAGAAAGGGAGTGGGAAATGAATGGATATCGAGGGCACTTGGTGTCAATTGCCAGCTGGAAAGATATTGCAAATCAAATGCAATATCTTTCATAGACAACTGGGAACACTTCTATGGAAGAAATGAAATGTATGCTCGTGATGGGGTGCATCTATCGAGAGCTGGGGTTGTTGCTGTTGCGAACTCGCTAGAAGAAGTGGTTAGAGGTGTTGGTTTGGGTTTAAACTGTTAGTAGATAGAGGTATGGGAATTGATTTGGAGGAAGGAGGTAATAAAAGTATGTGTTTGTGGGAGAAAGGAATTGGCAAAACGATCAGGGAAAGAGAAGGTCCGCAAAATAACAATTCACTTAGGGTATATTACACTAACAGTAGAAGTCTAAGAAATAAAATTAACGAATTAAATGCTCTTGTCTGCACAGAAAAAATAGATATTATTGCACTTACCGAAACGTGGATGAATGTAGAAAATAGAGAACTATTAGCTGAATATCAAATATATGGATTTAAACTATTTCACACAGATAGATATATTAGACGAGGAGGTGGAGTAGCCATATATGTTAGGGACAATTTGAAATGTAGTCTCAAAGAGGGAATCAAAACAGAGCCACACACAGAAACTATTTGGATTGAATTAAACGAAAAAGCTAATAATATTATAATAGGAGTAATATATAGGCCACCAAATTTAGACAGAATGGAAGCAAAGCATCTATGGGATGAAATATCTAGAGCATCTAGATCTAACAGTATTTATGTCATGGGTGACTTTAATTTTAGCGGAATAAACTGGTTGAACAAAACAGGGAATAGTGAAGCAGAAGATTTTCTAGAATTAATTGACGATTGCTTTCTTACGCAACACATTAAGGAACCAACACGGGAAAATAATATTTTAGATTTAGTGTTAACTAACAGGGAAACGCAAATTAATGACATCGAAATAGGGAGTGAGCTAGGGAGCAGTGATCACAAAGAAATCAGATTTAGCATAGAATGGAATAGACCAGTAGGAGAAAATTCTGTTAAAGTGCCAGATTTTCGAAAAGCTGATTTTAATAGCCTAAGAAATTTTTTGGGTCAAATTGATTGGAAAGGCTTGGGTATGGGGTGTGGGCCGGTCTTGGAGCGAGACATTAACCCAGCGATAGGTGACTTAAATGGGGATTTCGATGTGGATTCAATATATAACTTATTTAAGAATATTCTAAACAAAGCACAGGAACGTAGTATACCATACAAATTGAATAGATCGTATACTAATGACCCAAAGTGGATAACAAAGAATTTGAAGAACCTTATAGGTAAAAAGAGAGCTTGGTACAAAAGGATTAAAAATGGGGAGGTCACTTTAGAACAGGAATTCGTACAACTGGTTAGAAATGTTAAAAAAGAGATAAGGAAAGCAAAAAGAAACTATGAAGTTCGCATAGCAGGGCAAGCAAAGACAAATCCTAAAGGGTTTTTTCAGTTATATCGTACTAAGACTAGGGAAAGGATAGGTCCATTAAAAACTGAGACAGGTCAAATAACAGATAGTGATGAAGAGATGAGTAGTATTTTTAATAAATATTTTGTATCTGTATTTACTAAAGAGGAACTTAACAATATGCCTTCAGCCGAACAAGTCTATGTGGGTGGGGACGAGGACAGGTTGACGAGTTTAGCAGTTACCAGGGAGGATGTTCTTAAACAAATAGTAAAACTCAAACCAAACAAATCCCCAGGGCCGGATGAAGTGTTTGCTAGGGTGCTTAAAGAATGCAAAGAGGAGCTTTGTGACCCACTGTCAACCATATTTAATAAATCAATAGAGTCAGGCAGAGTGCCAGAGTTTTGGAAAGTTGCTAATGTGATACCAGTTTTTAAGAAAGGAGATAGATCACTTGCGTCTAACTATCGACCAATTAGCCTAACGTCTATTGTGGGAAAGTTACTCGAATCTATAATAGCAAATAAAATTCGTCTTCATCTTGAAAAACATAAATTAATAATTGAGTCGCAACATGGTTTTATAAATGGCCGTTCATGTTTAACAAATTTGTTATCTTTTTATTCTAGCATTGTTGAGGCAGTTGATAGTGGTAAGGATTGCGATGTTGTATACCTTGACTTTAGCAAAGCTTTTGATACAGTGCCACATGAAAGACTGATTAAAAAAATAGAGTCTCATGGTATTGGGGGTGCTATATTAAGCTGGATTAGGGCATGGCTATACCAAAGGAAACAGAGAGTTAGTATAAATGGAATCAAGTCAGAGTGGGAAAATGTTGTAAGTGGAGTGCCTCAAGGCTCTGTCCTGGGACCTCTGTTGTTTATAATATATATAAATGATTTAGATTCAGGTTTGAGTAGCAACATTTGCAAATTTGCCGATGATACGAAAATCGGTAGGGAAATTAATTCGGAGGAGGACTCACTATCACTTCAAGTTGATCTAGATAGGGTTTTGAAATGGTCAAAGGATTGGCAGATGCAGTTTAATGCTGATAAATGTAAAGTTCTGAGGTTAGGTAATGATGATAGAGTTACAAGATACGAGCTAGATGGTGTTGTGATTGCGAAGTCGGATTGCGAAAGGGATCTGGGAGTTATGATTAGTAAGAATTTAAAACAAAAGGATCAATGCATAAATGTTCGTAATAAGGCAAATCGGACACTTGGATTTATTAATCGCAGCGTTAGTAACAAGACACCTGGTGTGGTTCTCAAGCTATATCTTGCTCTAGTTAGGCCCCATTTAGATTATGCAGTTCAGTTTTGGTCGCCATATTATAGAATGGATATAAATTCACTTGAACGTGTCCAGCGTAGGATGACTAAGTTAATTCCCCAAATTAGAAATCTTTCATATGAAGAAAGATTAACAAAGCTTAAGTTGCATTCACTGGAAAGGCGAAGAGTTAGGGGTGACATGATAGAGGTTTACAAGTGGATGAATGGCCATAACCGGGGGGATATTAATAGGGTATTAAAAGTATCAACACAGGACAGAACACGAAACAATGGGTATAAATTGGATAAGTTTAGATTTAGGAAAGACTTGGGTAAATACTGGTTCAGTAACAGGGTTGTTGATTTGTGGAACCAATTGCCGCGTAACATTGTGGAGGTGGGGTCCCTCGATTGTTTCAAGCACGGGTTGGACAAGTATATGAGTGGGATTGGGTGGTTATAGAATAGGAGCTGCCTCGTATGGGCCAACAGGCCTTCTGCAGTTGCCTTTGTTCTTATGTTCTTATGTTCAAAGAGGAGCTTTGTGACCCACTGTCAACCATATTTAATAAATCAATAGAGTCAGGCAGAGTGCCAGAGTTTTGGAAAGTTGCTAATGTGATACCAGTTTTTAAGAAAGGAGATAGATCACTTGCGTCTAACTATCGACCAATTAGCCTAACGTCTATTGTGGGAAAGTTACTCGAATCTATAATAGCAAATAAAATTCGTCTTCATCTTGAAAAACATAAATTAATAATTGAGTCGCAACATGGTTTTATAAATGGCCGTTCATGTTTAACAAATTTGTTATCTTTTTATTCTAGCATTGTTGAGGCAGTTGATAGTGGTAAGGATTGCGATGTTGTATACCTTGACTTTAGCAAAGCTTTTGATACAGTGCCACATGAAAGACTGATTAAAAAAATAGAGTCTCATGGTATTGGGGGTGCTATATTAAGCTGGATTAGGGAATGGCTATACCAAAGGAAACAGAGAGTTAGTATAAATGGAATCAAGTCAGAGTGGGAAAATGTTGTAAGTGGAGTGCCTCAAGGCTCTGTCCTGGGACCTCTGTTGTTTATAATATATATAAATGATTTAGATTCAGGTTTGAGTAGCAACATTTGCAAATTTGCCGATGATACGAAAATCGGTAGGGAAATTAATTCGGAGGAGGACTCACTATCACTTCAATTTGATCTAGATAGGGTTTTGAAATGGTCAAAGGATTGGCAGATGCAGTTTAATGCTGATAAATGTAAAGTTCTGAGGTTAGGTAATGATGATAGAGTTACAAGATACGAGCTAGATGGTGTTGTGATTGCGAAGTCGGATTGCGAAAGGGATCTGGGAGTTATGATTAGTAAGAATTTAAAACAAAAGGATCAATGCATAAATGTTCGTAATAAGGCAAATCGGACACTTGGATTTATTAATCGCAGCGTTAGTAACAAGACACCTGGTGTGGTTCTCAAGCTATATCTTGCTCTAGTTAGGCCCCATTTAGATTATGCAGTTCAGTTTTGGTCGCCATATTATAGAATGGATATAAATTCACTTGAACGAGTCCAGCGTAGGATGACTAAGTTAATTCCCCAAATTAGAAATCTTTCATATGAAGAAAGATTAACAAAGCTTAAGTTGCATTCACTGGAAAGGCGAAGAGTTAGGGGTGACATGATAGAGGTTTACAAGTGGATGAATGGACATAACCGGGGGGATATTAATAGGGTATTAAAAGTATCAACACAGGACAGAACACGAAACAATGGATATAAATTGGATAAGTTTAGATTTAGGAAAGACTTGGGTAAATACTGGTTCAGTAACAGGGTTGTTGATTTGTGGAACCAATTGCCGCGTAACATTGTGGAGGTGGGGTCCCTCGATTGTTTCAAGCACGGGTTGGACAAGTATATGAGTGGGATTGGGTGGTTATAGAATAGGAGCTGCCTCGTATGGGCCAATAGGCCTTCTGCAGTTACCTTTGTTCTTATGTTCTTATGTTCTTATGGGAAAATGTTGTAAGTGGAGTGCCTCAAGGCTCTGTCCTGGGACCTCTGTTGTTTATAATATATATAAATGATTTAGATTCAGGTTTGAGTAGCAACATTTGCAAATTTGCCGATGATACGAAAATCGGTAGGGAAATTAATTCGGAGGAGGACTCACTATCACTTCAAGTTGATCTAGATAGGGTTTTGAAATGGTCAAAGGATTGGCAGATGCAGTTTAATGCTGATAAATGTAAAGTTCTGAGGTTAGGTAATGATGATAGAGTTACAACATACGGGCTAGATGGTGTTGTGATTGCGAAGTCGGATTGCGAAAGGGATCTGGGAGTTATGATTAGTAAGAATTTAAAACAAAAGGATCAATGCATAAATGTTCGTAATAAGGCAAATCGGACACTTGGATTTATTAATCGCAGCGTTAGTAACAAGACACCTGGTGTGGTTCTCAAGCTATATCTTGCTCTAGTTAGGCCACATTTAGATTATGCAGTTCAGTTTTGGTCGCCATATTATAGAATGGATATAAATTCACTTGAACGTGTCCAGCGTAGGATGACTAAGTTAATTCCCCAAATTAGAAATCTTTCATATGAAGAAAGATTAACAAAGCTTAAGTTGCATTCACTGGAAAGGCGAAGAGTTAGGGGTGACATGATAGAGGTTTACAAGTGGATGAATGGACATAACCGGGGGGATATTAATAGGGTATTAAAAGTATCAACACAGGACAGAACACGAAACAATGGATATAAATTGGATAAGTTTAGATTTAGGAAAGACTTGGGTAAATACTGGTTCAGTAACAGGGTTGTTGATTTGTGGAACCAATTGCCGCGTAACATTGTGGAGGTGGGGTCCCTCGATTGTTTCAAGCACGGGTTGGACAAGTATATGAGTGGGATTGGGTGGTTATAGAATAGGAGCTGCCTCGTATGGGCCAATAGGCCTTCTGCAGTTACCTTTGTTCTTATGTTCTTATGTTCTTATGAGTGCTGTGTTGAACCTGTTGTTCAACGAGGTGGCAAAAACAAAGTAACGAGGAGCATTAAAGCGCAGGTCCCTCAAACTGCTCGAAAGGAAAAGGGAGGATCGAAGCGAATTTTGGTTGTGGGAGATTCCCAGGTGAGGTATTTAGACAGAACGTTTTGTGCCAAAGATAGGGGGAACAGATTAAGGGTTTGCTACCCGGGAGCTGGAATTGGTGATATTGTTGGAAACATGAATGATATTATGACAGGAAATGGGAACAAACCCATTATTTGTATTAGTGCAGGGGGTAATGATGTTGGACGAGTTAGGAGTGAAGAACTAATACAGAGATTCAGGACAGCCATTGAATTAGATAGGAGCAAGGGAGGAATCCCGATCATATGTGGCATCATGATTGGGGTCCCCCAACCCAATTGGTCAAGTCCCCCATCATATCCCGATCATATGTGGCATCATGAATCCCGATCATATGTGTTAGTAGATAGAGGTATGGGAATTGATTTGGAGGAAGGAGGTAATAAAAGTATGTGTTTGTGGGAGAAAGGAATTGGCAAAACGATCAGGGAAAGAGAAGGTCCGCAAAATAACAATTCACTTAGGGTATATTACACTAACAGTAGAAGTCTAAGAAATAAAATTAACGAATTAAATGCTCTTGTCTGCACAGAAAAAATAGATATTATTGCACTTACCGAAACGTGGATGAATGTAGAAAATAGAGAACTATTAGCTGAATATAAAATATATGGAGTTGAACTATTTCACACAGATAGATATATTAGACGAGGAGGTGGAGTAGCCATATATGTTAGGGACAATTTGAAATGTAGTCTCAAAGAGGGAATCAAAACAGAGCCACACACAGAAACTATTTGGATAGAATTAAACGAAAAAGCTAATAATATTATAATAGGAGTAATATATAGGCCACCAAATTTAGACAGAATGGAAGCAAAGCATCTATGGGAAGAAATATCTAGAGCATCTAGATCTAACAGTATTTATGTCATGGGTGACTTTAATTTTAGCGGAATAAACTGGTTGAACAAAACAGGGAATAGTGAAGCAGAAGATTTTCTAGAATTAATTGACGATTGCTTTCTTACGCAACACATTAAGGAACCAACACGGGAAAATAATATTTTAGATTTAGTGTTAACTAACAGGGAAACGCAAATTATTGACATCGAAATAGGGAGTGAGCTAGGGAGCAGTGATCACAAAGAAATCAGATTTAGCATAGAATGGAATAGACCAGTAGGAGAAAATTCTGTTAAAGTGCCAGATTTTCGAAAAGCTGATTTTAATAGCCTAAGAATTTTTTTGGGTCAAATTGATTGGAAAGTCTTGGGTATGGGGTGTGGGCCGGTCTTGGAGCGAGACATGAACCCAGCGATAGGTGACTTAAATGGGGATTTCGATGTGGATTCAATATATAACTTATTTAAGAATATTCTAAACAAAGCACAGGAACGTAGTATACCATACAAATTGAATAGATCGAATACTAATGACCCAAAGTGGATAACAAAGAATTTGAAGAACCTTATAGGTAAAAAGAGAGCTTGGTACAAAAGGATTAAAAATGGGGAGGTCACTTTAGAACAGGAATTCGTACAACTGGTTAGAAATGTTAAAAAAGAGATAAGGAAAGCAAAAAGAAACTATGAAGTTCGCATAGCAGGGCAAGCAAAGACAAATCCTAAAGGGTTTTTTCAGTTATATCGTACTAAGACTAGGGAAAGGATAGGTCCATTAAAAACTGAGACAGAACATAAGAACATAAGAACATAAGAACAAAGGTAACTGCAGAAGGCCTATTGGCCCATACGAGGCAGCTCCTATTCTATAACCACCCAATCCCACTCATATACTTGTCCAACCCGTGCTTGAAACAATCGAGGGACCCCACCTCCACAATGTTACGCGGCAATTGGTTCCACAAATCAACAACCCTATTACTGAACCAGTATTTACCCAAGTCTTTCCTAAATCTAAACTTATCCAATTTATATCCATTGTTTCGTGTTCTGTCCTGTGTTGATACTTTTAATACTCTATTAATATCCCCCCGGTTATGTCCATTCATCCACTTGTAAACCTCTATCATGTCACCCCTAACTCTTCGCCTTTCCAGTGAATGCAACTTAAGCTTTGTTAATCTTTCTTCATATGAAAGATTTCTAATTTGGGGAATTAACTTAGTCATCCTACGCTGGACACGTTCAAGTGAATTTATATCCATTCTATAATATGGCGACCAAAACTGAACTGCATAATCTAAATGGGGCCTAACTAGAGCAAGATATAGCTTGAGAACCACACCAGGTGTCTTGTTACTAACGCTGCGATTAATAAATCCAAGTGTCCGATTTGCCTTATTACGAACATTTATGCATTGATCCTTTTGTTTTAAATTCTTACTAATCATAACTCCCAGATCCCTTTCGCAATCCGACTTCGCAATCACAACACCATCTAGCTCGTATCTTGTAACTCTATCATCATTACCTAACCTCAGAACTTTACATTTATCAGCATTAAACTGCATCTGCCAATCCTTTGACCATTTCAAAACCCTATCTAGATCAACTTGAAGTGATAGTGAGTCCTCCTCCGAATTAATTTCCCTACCGATTTTCGTATCATCGGCAAATTTGCAAATGTTGCTACTCAAACCTGAATCTAAATCATTTATATATATTATAAACAACAGAGGTCCCAGGACAGAGCCTTGAGGCACTCCACTTACAACATTTTCCCACTCTGACTTGATTCCATTTATACTAACTCTCTGTTTCCTTTGGTATAGCCATGCCCTAATCCAGCTTAATATAGCACCCCCAATACCATGAGACTCTATCTTTTTAATCAGTCTTTCATGTGGCACTGTATCAAAAGCTTTGCTAAAGTCAAGGTATACAACATCGCAATCCTTACCACTATCAACTGCCTCAACAATGCTAGAATAAAAAGATAACAAATTTGTTAAACATGAACGGCCATTTATAAAACCATGTTGCGACTCAATTATTAATTTATGTTTTTCAAGATGAAGACGAATTTTATTTGCTATTATAGATTCGAGTAACTTTCCCACAATAGACGTTAGGCTAATTGGTCGATAGTTAGACGCAAGTGATCTATCTCCTTTCTTAAAAACTGGTATCACATTAGCAACTTTCCAAAACTCTGGCACTCTGCCTGACTCTATTGATTTATTAAATATGGTTGACAGTGGGTCACAAAGCTCCTCTTTGCATTCTTTAAGCACCCTAGCAAACACTTCATCCGGCCCTGGGGATTTGTTTGGTTTGAGTTTTACTATTTGTTTAAGAACATCCTCCCTGGTAACTGCTAAACTCGTCAACCTGTCCTCGTCCCCACCCACATAGACTTGTTCGGCTGAAGGCATATTGTTAAGTTCCTCTTTAGTAAATACAGATACAAAATATTTATTAAAAATACTACTCATCTCTTCATCACTATCTGTTATTTGACCTGTCTCAGTTTTTAATGGACCTATCCTTTCCCTAGTCTTAGTACGATATAACTGAAAAAACCCTTTAGGATTTGTCTTTGCTTGCCCTGCTATGCGAACTTCATAGTTTCTTTTTGCTTTCCTTATCTCTTTTTTAACATTTCTAACCAGTTGTACGAATTCCTGTTCTAAAGTGACCTCCCCATTTTTAATCCTTTTGTACCAAGCTCTCTTTTTACCTATAAGGTTCTTCAAATTCTTTGTTATCCACTTTGGGTCATTAGTATACGATCTATTCAATTTGTATGGTATACTACGTTCCTGTGCTTTGTTTAGAATATTCTTAAATAAGTTATATATTGAATCCACATCGAAATCCCCATTTAAGTCACCTATCGCTGGGTTCATGTCTCGCTCCAAGACCGGCCCACACCCCATACCCAAGCCTTTCCAATCAATTTGACCCAATAAATTTCTTAGGCTATTAAAATCAGCTTTTCGAAAATCTGGCACTTTAACAGAATTTTCTCCTACTGGTCTATTCCATTCTATGCTAAATCTGATTTCTTTGTGATCACTGCTCCCTAGCTCACTCCCTATTTCGATGTCATTAATTTGCGTTTCCCTGTTAGTTAACACTAAATCTAAAATATTATTTTCCCGTGTTGGTTCCTTAATGTGTTGCGTAAGAAAGCAATCGTCAATTAATTCTAGAAAATCTTCTGCTTCACTATTCCCTGTTTTGTTCAACCAGTTTATTCCGCTAAAATTAAAGTCACCCATGACATAAATACTGTTAGATCTAGATGCTCTAGATATTTCATCCCATAGATGCTTTGCTTCCATTCTGTCTAAATTTGGTGGCCTATATATTACTCCTATTATAATATTATTAGCTTTTTCGTTTAATTCAATCCAAATAGTTTCTGTGTGTGGCTCTGTTTTGATTCCCTCTTTGAGACTACATTTCAAATTGTCCCTAACATATATGGCTACTCCACCTCCTCGTCTAATATATCTATCTGTGTGAAATAGTTTAAATCCATATATTTGATATTCAGCTAATAGTTCTCTATTTTCTACATTCATCCACGTTTCGGTAAGTGCAATAATATCTATTTTTTCTGTGCAGACAAGAGCATTTAATTCGTTAATTTTATTTCTTAGACTTCTACTGTTAGTGTAATATACCCTAAGTGAATTGTTATTTTGCGGACCTTCTCTTTCCCTGATCGTTTTGCCAATTCCTTTCTCCCACAAACACATACTTTTATTACCTCCTTCCTCCAAATCAATTCCCATACCTCTATCTACTAACAGTTTAAACCCAAACAAACACCTCTAACCACTTCTTCTAGCGAGTTCGCAACAGCAACAACCCCAGCTCTCGATAGATGCACCCCATCACGAGCATACATTTCATTTCTTCCATAGAAGTGTTCCCAGTTGTCTATGAAAGATATTGCATTTGATTTGCAATATCTTTCCAGCCGGCAATTGACACCAAGTGCCCTCGATATCCATTCATTTCCCACTCCCTTTCTTGGAAGAATGCCACATATGATCGGGATTCCTCCCTTGCTCCTAACTAACTCTATGGCTGTTTTATACCTCTGAATCAGTTCCTCACTCCTGACTCGACCAACATCATTTCCTCCCACGCTAATGCAAATAATGGGATTGTTCCCATTACCAGCCATAATATCATTCATGTTGTTTATAATATCACCAATGCCAGCTCCGGGATAGCAAACCCTTAACCTGTTCCCCCTATCTCTAGCACAAAACGTTCTATCCAAATACCTTATCTGGGAATCTCCCACAACTAATGTTTGCTTAGGTACTTCCTTTACTTTCTGGTCAAATAACAGATAGTGATGAAGAGATGAGTAGTATTTTTAATAAATATTTTGTATCTGTATTTACTAAAGAGGAACTTAACAATATGCCTTCAGCCGAACAAGTCTATGTGGGTGGGGACGAGGACAGGTTGACGAGTTTAGCAGTTACCAGGGAGGATGTTCTTAAACAAATAGTAAAACTCAAACCAAACAAATCCCCAGGGCCGGATGAAGTGTTTGCCAGGGTGCTTAAAGAATGCAAAGAGGAGCTTTGTGACCCACTGTCAACCATATTTAATAAATCAATAGAGTCAGGCAGAGTGCCAGAGTTTTGGAAAGTTGCTAATGTGATACCAGTTTTTAAGAAAGGAGATAGATCACTTGCGTCTAACTATCGACCAATTAGCCTAACGTCTATTGTGGGAAAGTTACTCGAATCTATAATAGCAAATAAAATTCGTCTTCATCTTGAAAAGCATAGGTTGGTAATTGAGTCGCAACATGGTTTTATAAATGGCCGTTCATGTTTAACAAATTTGTTATCTTTTTATTCTAGCATTGTTGAGGCAGTTGATAGTGGTAAGGTTTGCGATGTTGTATACCTTGACTTTAGCAAAGCTTTTGATACAGTGCCACATGAAAGACTGATTAAAAAGATAGAGTCTCATGGTATTGGGGGTGCTATATTAAGCTGGATTAGGGCATGGCTATACCAAAGGAAACAGAGAGTTAGTATAAATGGAATCAAGTCAGAGTGGGAAAATGTTGTAAGTGGAGTGCCTCAAGGCTCTGTCCTGGGACCTCTGTTGTTTATAATATATATAAATGATTTAGATTCAGGTTTGAGTAGCAACATTTGCAAATTTGCCGATGATACGAAAATCGGTAGGGAAATTAATTCGGAGGAGGACTCACTATCACTTCAAGTTGATCTAGATAGGGTTTTGAAATGGCCAAAGGATTGGCAGATGCAGTTTAATGCTGATAAATGTAAAGTTCTGAGGTTAGGTAATGATGATAGAGTTACAAGATACGAGCTAGATGGTGTTGTGATTGCGAAGTCGGATTGCGAAAGGGATCTGGGAGTTATGATTAGTAAGAATTTAAAACAAAAGGATCAATGCATAAATGTTCGTAATAAGGCAAATCGGACACTTGGATTTATTAATCGCAGCGTTAGTAACAAGACACCTGGTGTGGTTCTCAAGCTATATCTTGCTCTAGTTAGGCCCCATTTAGATTATGCAGTTCAGTTTTGGTCGCCATATTATAGAATGGATATAAATTCACTTGAACGTGTCCAGCGTAGGATGACTAAGTTAATTCCCCAAATTAGAAATCTTTCATATGAAGAAAGATTAACAAAGCTTAAGTTGCATTCACTGGAAAGGCGAAGAGTTAGGGGCGACATGATAGAGGTTTACAAGTGGGTGAATGGACATAACAAGGGGGATATTAATAGGGTATTAAAAGTATCAACACAGGACAGAACACGAAACAATGGGTATAAATTGGATAAGTTTAGATTTAGGAAAGACTTGGGTAAATACTGGTTCAGTAACAGGGTTGTAGATTTGTGGAACCAATTACCGCGTAACGTGGTGGAGGTGGGGTCCCTCGATTGTTTCAAGCGCGGGTTGGACAAGTATATGAGTGGGATTGGGTGGTTATAGAATAGGAGCTGCCTCGTATGAGCCAATAGGCCTTCTGCAGTTACCTTTGTTCTTATGTTCTTATGTTCTTATGTTCTTCCAAGAAAGGGAGTGGGAAATGAATGGATGTCAAGGGCACTTGGTGTCAATTGCCGGCTGGAAAGATATTGCAAATCAAATGCAATATCTTTCATAGACAACCGGGAACACTTCTATGGTAGAAATGAAATGTATGCTCGTGATGGGGTGCATCTATCGAGAGCTGGGGTTGTTGCTGTTGCGAACTCGTTGGAAGAAGTGGTTACAGGTGTTTGTTTGGATTTAAACTGTTAGTAGATAGAGGTATGGGAATTGATTTGGAGGAAGGAGATAATAAAAGTATGTGTTTGTGGGAGAAAGGAATTGGCAAAATGATCAGGGAAAGAGAAGGGCCTCAAAATAACAATTCACTTAGGGTATATTACACTAACAGTAGAAGTCTAAGAAATAAAATTAACGAATTAAATGCTCTTGTCTGCACAGAAAAAATAAATATTATTGCACTTACCGAAACGTGGATGAATGTAGAAAATAGAGAACTATTAGCTGAATATCAGATAAATGGATTTAAACTATTTCACACAGATAGATATATTAGACGAGGAGGGGGAGTAGCCATATATGTTAGGGACAATTTGAAATGTAGTCTCAAAGAGGGAATCAAAACTGAGCCACACTCAGAAACTATTTGGATAGAATTATACGAAAAAGCAAATAATATTATAATAGGAGTTATATATAGGCCACCAAATTTAGACAGAATGGAAGCAAAGCATCTATGGGATGAAATATCTAGGGCATTTAGATCTAACAGTATTTACGTCATGGGTGACTTTAATTTTAGTGGAATAAACTGGTTGAACAAAACAGGGAATAGTGAAGCAGAAGATTTTCTAGAATTAATTGACGATTGCTTTCTTACGCAACACATTAAGGAACCAACACGGGAAAATAATATTTTAGATTTAGTGTTAACTAACAGGGAAACACAAATTAATGACATCGAAATAGGGAGTGAGCTAGGGGAACAGTGATCACAAAGAAATCAGATTTAGCATAGATGGAATAGACCTGTAGGAGAAAATTCTGTTAAAGTGCCAGATTTTCGAAAAGCTGATTTTAATAGCCTAAGAAATTCTTTGGGTCAAATTGATTGGAAAGTCTTGGGTATGGGGTGGGGGCCGGTCTTGGAACGAGACATAAACCCAGCGATAGGTGACGTAAATGTGGATTTCGATGTGGATTCAATATATAACTTATTTAAGAATATTCTAAACAAAGCACAGGAACGTAGTATACCATACAAATTGAATAGATCGAATACTAATGACCCAAAGTGGATAACAAAGAATTTGAAGAACCTTATAGGTAAAAAGAGAGCTTGGTACAAAAGGATTAAAAATGGGGAGGTCACTTTAGAACAGAATTCGTACAACTGGTTAGAAATGTTAAAAAAGAGATAAGGAAAGCAAAAAGAAACTATGAAGTTCGTATAGCAGGGCAAGCAAAGACAAATGGCATTCTTCCAAGAAAGGGAGTGGGAAATGAATGGATATCGAGGGCACTTGGTGTCAATTGCCGGCTGGAAAGATATTGCAAATCAAATACAATATCTTTCATAGACAACTGGGAACACTTCTATGGAAGAAATGAAATGTATGCTCGTGATGGGGTGCATCTATCGAGAGCTGGGGTTGTTGCTGTTGCGAACTCGCTAGAAGAAGTGGTTAGAGGTGTTTGTTTGGGTTTAAACTGTTAGTAGATAGAGGTATGGGAATTGATTTGGAGGAAGGAGGTAATAAAAGTATGTGTTTGTGGGAGAAAGGAATTGCCAAAACGATCAGGGAAAGAGAAGGTCCGCAAAATAACAATTCACTTAGTGTATATTACACTAACAGTAGAAGTCTAAGAAATAAAATTAACGAATTAAATGCTCTTGTCTGCACAGAAAAAATAGATATTATTGCACTTACCGAAACGTGGATGAATGTAGAAAATAGAGAACTATTAGCTGAATATCAAATATATGGATTTAAACTATTTCACACAGATAGATATATTAGACGAGGAGGTGGAGTAGCCATATATGTTAGGGACAATTTGAAATGTAGTCTCAAAGAGGGAATCAAAACAGAGCCACACACAGAAACTATTTGGATTGAAATAAACGAAAAAGCTAATAATATTATAATAGGAGTAATATATAGGCCACCAAATTTAGACAGAATGGAAGCAAAGCATCTATGGGATGAAATATCTAGAGCATCTAGATCTAACAGTATTTATGTCATGGGTGACTTTAATTTTAGCGGAATAAACTGGTTGAACAAAACAGGGAATAGTGAAGCAGAAGATTTTCTAGAATTAATTGAAGATTGCTTTCTTACGCAACACATTAAGGAACCAACACGGGAAAATAATATTTTAGATTTAGTGTTAACTAACAGGGAAACGCAAATTAATGACATCGAAATAGGGAGTGAGCTAGGGAGCAGTGATCACAAAGAAATCAGATTTAGCATAGAATGGAATAGACCAGTAGGAGAAAATTCTGTTAAAGTGCCAGATTTTCGAAAAGCTGATTTTAATAGCCTAAGAAATTTTTTGGGTCAAATTGATTGGAAAGGCTTGGGTATGGGGTGTGGGCCGGTCTTGGAGCGAGACATGAACCCAGCGATAGGTGACTTAAATGGGGATTTCGATGTGGATTCAATATATAACTTATTTAAGAATATTCTAAACAAAGCACAGGAACGTAGTATACCATACAAATTGAATAGATCGTATACTAATGACCCAAAGTGGATAACAAAGAATTTGAAGAACCTTATAGGTAATAAGAGAACTTGGTACAAAAGGATTAAAAATGGGGAGGTCACTTTAGAACAGGAATTCGTACAACTGGTTAGTAATGTTAAAAAAGAGATAAGGAAAGCAAAAAGAAACTATGAAGTTCGCATAGCAGGGCAAGCAAAGACAAATCCTAAAGGGTTTTTTCAGTTATATCGTACTAAGACTAGGGAAAGGATAGGTCCATTAAAAACTGAGACAGGTCAAATAACAGATAGTGATGAAGAGATGAGTAGTATTTTTAATAAATATTTTGTATCTGTATTTACTAAAGAGGAACTTAACAATATGCCTTCAGCCGAACAAGTCTATGTGGGTGGGGACGAGGACAGGTTGACGAGTTTAGCAGTTACCAGGGAGGATGTTCTTAAACAAATAGTAAAACTCAAACCAAACAAATCCCCAGGGCCGGATGAAGTGTTTGCTAGGGTGCTTAAAGAATGCAAAGAGGAGCTTTGTGACCCACTGTCAACCATATTTAATAAATCAATAGAGTCAGGCAGAGTGCCAGAGTTTTGGAAAGTTGCTAATGTGATACCAGTTTTTAAGAAAGGAGATAGATCACTTGCGTCTAACTATCGACCAATTAGCCTAACGTCTATTGTGGGAAAGTTACTCGAATCTATAATAGCAAATAAAATTCGTCTTCATCTTGAAAAACATAAATTAATAATTGAGTCGCAACATGGTTTTATAAATGGCCGTTCATGTTTAACAAATTTGTTATCTTTTTATTCTAGCATTGTTGAGGCAGTTGATAGTGGTAAGGATTGCGATGTTGTATACCTTGACTTTAGCAAAGCTTTTGATACAGTGCCACATGAAAGACTGATTAAAAAAATAGAGTCTCATGGTATTGGGGGTGCTATATTAAGCTGGATTAGGGCATGGCTATACCAAAGGAAACAGAGAGTTAGTATAAATGGAATCAAGTCAGAGTGGGAAAATGTTGTAAGTGGAGTGCCTCAAGGCTCTGTCCTGGGACCTCTGTTGTTTATAATATATATAAATGATTTAGATTCAGGTTTGAGTAGCAACATTTGCAAATTTGCCGATGATACGAAAATCGGTAGGGAAATTAATTCGGAGGAGGACTCACTATCACTTCAAGTTGATCTAGATAGGGTTTTGAAATGGTCAAAGGATTGGCAGATGCAGTTTAATGCTGATAAATGTAAAGTTCTGAGGTTAGGTAATGATGATAGAGTTACTAGATACGAGCTAGATGGTGTTGTGATTGCGAAGTCGGATTGCGAAAGGGATCTGGGAGTTATGATTAGTAAGAATTTAAAACAAAAGGATCAATGCATAAATGTTCGTAATAAGGCAAATCGGACACTTGGATTTATTAATCGCAGCGTTAGTAACAAGACACCTGGTGTGGTTCTCAAGCTATATCTTGCTCTAGTTAGGCCCCATTTAGATTATGCAGTTCAGTTTTGGTCGCCATATTATAGAATGGATATAAATTCACTTGAACGTGTCCAGCGTAGGATGACTAAGTTAATTCCCCAAATTAGAAATCTTTCATATGAAGAAAGATTAACAAAGCTTAAGTTGCATTCACTGGAAAGGCGAAGAGTTAGGGGCGACATGATAGAGGTTTACAAGTGGGTGAATGGACATAACAAGGGGGATATTAATAGGGTATTAAAAGTATCAACACAGGACAGAACACGAAACAATGGGTATAAATTGGATAAGTTTAGATTTAGGAAAGACTTGGGTAAATACTGGTTCAGTAACAGGGTTGTAGATTTGTGGAACCAATTGCCGCGTAACGTGGTGGAGGTGGGGTCCCTCGATTGTTTCAAGCGCGGGTTGGACAAGTATATGAGTGGGATTGGGTGGTTATAGAATAGGAGCTGCCTCGTATGGGCCAATAGGCCTTCTGCAGTTACCTTTGTTCTTATGTTCTTATGTTCTTAAATCCTAAAGGGTTTTTTCAGTTATATCGTACTAAGACTAGGGAAAGGATAGGTCCATTAAAAACTGAGACAGGTCAAATAACAGATAGTGATGAAGAGATGAGTAGTATTTTTAATAAATATTTTGTATCTGTATTTACTAAAGAGGAACTTAACAATATGCCTTCAGCCGAACAAGTCTATGTGGGTGGGGACGAGGACAGGTTGACGAGTTTAGCAGTTACCAGGGAGGATGTTCTTAAACAAATAGTAAAACTCAAACCAAACAAATCCCCAGGGCCGGATGAAGTGTTTGCCAGGGTGCTTAAAGAATGCAAAGAGGAGCTTTGTGACCCACTGTCAACCATATTTAATAAATCAATAGAGTCAGGCAGAGTGCCAGAGTTTTGGAAAGTTGCTAATGTGATACCAGTTTTTAAGAAAGGAGATAGATCACTTGCGTCTAACTATCGACCAATTAGCCTAACGTCTATTGTGGGAAAGTTACTCGAATCTATAATAGCAAATAAAATTCGTCTTCATCTTGAAAAGCATAGGTTGGTAATTGAGTCGCAACATGGTTTTATAAATGGCCGTTCATGTTTAACAAATTTGTTATCTTTTTATTCTAGCATTGTTGAGGCAGTTGATAGTGGTAAGGTTTGCGATGTTGTATACCTTGACTTTAGCAAAGCTTTTGATACAGTGCCACATGAAAGACTGATTAAAAAGATAGAGTCTCATGGTATTGGGGGTGCTATATTAAGCTGGATTAGGGCATGGCTATACCAAAGGAAACAGAGAGTTAGTATAAATGGAATCAAGTCAGAGTGGGAAAATGTTGTAAGTGGAGTGCCTCAAGGCTCTGTCCTGGGACCTCTGTTGTTTATAATATATATAAATGATTTAGATTCAGGTTTGAGTAGCAACATTTGCAAATTTGCCGATGATACGAAAATCGGTAGGGAAATTAATTCGGAGGAGGACTCACTATCACTTCAAGTTGATCTAGATAGGGTTTTGAAATGGTCAAAGGATTGGCAGATGCAGTTTAATGCTGATAAATGTAAAGTTCTGAGGTTAGGTAATGATGATAGAGTTACAAGATACGAGCTAGATGGTGTTGTGATTGCGAAGTCGGATTGCGAAAGGGATCTGGGAGTTATGATTAGTAAGAATTTAAAACAAAAGGATCAATGCATAAATGTTCGTAATAAGGCAAATCGGACACTTGGATTTATTAATCGCAGCGTTAGTAACAAGACACCTGGTGTGGTTCTCAAGCTATATCTTGCTCTAGTTAGGCCCCATTTAGATTATGCAGTTCAGTTTTGGTCGCCATATTATAGAATGGATATAAATTCACTTGAACGTGTCCAGCGTAGGATGACTAAGTTAATTCCCCAAATTAGAAATCTTTCATATGAAGAAAGATTAACAAAGCTTAAGTTGCATTCACTGGAAAGGCGAAGAGTTAGGGGCGACATGATAGAGGTTTACAAGTGGGTGAATGGACATAACAAGGGGGATATTAATAGGGTATTAAAAGTATCAACACAGGACAGAACACGAAACAATGGGTATAAATTGGATAAGTTTAGATTTAGGAAAGACTTGGGTAAATACTGGTTCAGTAACAGGGTTGTAGATTTGTGGAACCAATTACCGCGTAACGTGGTGGAGGTGGGGTCCCTCGATTGTTTCAAGCGCGGGTTGGACAAGTATATGAGTGGGATTGGGTGGTTATAGAATAGGAGCTGCCTCGTATGAGCCAATAGGCCTTCTGCAGTTACCTTTGTTCTTATGTTCTTATGTTCTTATGTTCTTCCAAGAAAGGGAGTGGGAAATGAATGGATGTCAAGGGCACTTGGTGTCAATTGCCGGCTGGAAAGATATTGCAAATCAAATGCAATATCTTTCATAGACAACCGGGAACACTTCTATGGTAGAAATGAAATGTATGCTCGTGATGGGGTGCATCTATCGAGAGCTGGGGTTGTTGCTGTTGCGAACTCGTTGGAAGAAGTGGTTACAGGTGTTTGTTTGGATTTAAACTGTTAGTAGATAGAGGTATGGGAATTGATTTGGAGGAAGGAGATAATAAAAGTATGTGTTTGTGGGAGAAAGGAATTGGCAAAATGATCAGGGAAAGAGAAGGGCCTCAAAATAACAATTCACTTAGGGTATATTACACTAACAGTAGAAGTCTAAGAAATAAAATTAACGAATTAAATGCTCTTGTCTGCACAGAAAAAATAAATATTATTGCACTTACCGAAACGTGGATGAATGTAGAAAATAGAGAACTATTAGCTGAATATCAGATAAATGGATTTAAACTATTTCACACAGATAGATATATTAGACGAGGAGGGGGAGTAGCCATATATGTTAGGGACAATTTGAAATGTAGTCTCAAAGAGGGAATCAAAACTGAGCCACACTCAGAAACTATTTGGATAGAATTATACGAAAAAGCAAATAATATTATAATAGGAGTTATATATAGGCCACCAAATTTAGACAGAATGGAAGCAAAGCATCTATGGGATGAAATATCTAGGGCATTTAGATCTAACAGTATTTACGTCATGGGTGACTTTAATTTTAGTGGAATAAACTGGTTGAACAAAACAGGGAATAGTGAAGCAGAAGATTTTCTAGAATTAATTGACGATTGCTTTCTTACGCAACACATTAAGGAACCAACACGGGAAAATAATATTTTAGATTTAGTGTTAACTAACAGGGAAACACAAATTAATGACATCGAAATAGGGAGTGAGCTAGGGGAACAGTGATCACAAAGAAATCAGATTTAGCATAGATGGAATAGACCTGTAGGAGAAAATTCTGTTAAAGTGCCAGATTTTCGAAAAGCTGATTTTAATAGCCTAAGAAATTCTTTGGGTCAAATTGATTGGAAAGTCTTGGGTATGGGGTGGGGGCCGGTCTTGGAACGAGACATAAACCCAGCGATAGGTGACGTAAATGTGGATTTCGATGTGGATTCAATATATAACTTATTTAAGAATATTCTAAACAAAGCACAGGAACGTAGTATACCATACAAATTGAATAGATCGAATACTAATGACCCAAAGTGGATAACAAAGAATTTGAAGAACCTTATAGGTAAAAAGAGAGCTTGGTACAAAAGGATTAAAAATGGGGAGGTCACTTTAGAACAGAATTCGTACAACTGGTTAGAAATGTTAAAAAAGAGATAAGGAAAGCAAAAAGAAACTATGAAGTTCGTATAGCAGGGCAAGCAAAGACAAATCCTAAAGGGTTTTTTCAGTTATATCGTACTAAGACTAGGGAAAGGATAGGTCCATTAAAAACTGAGACAGGTCAAATAACAGATAGTGATGAAGAGATGAGTAGTATTTTTAATAAATATTTTGTATCTGTATTTACTAAAGAGGAACTTAACAATATGCCTTCAGCCGAACCAGTCTATGTGGGTGGGGACGAGGACAGGTTGACGAGTTTAGCAGTTACCAGGGAGGATGTTCTTAAACAAATAGTAAAACTCAAACCAAACAAATCCCCAGGGCCGGATGAAGTGTTTGCCAGGGTGCTTAAAGAATGCAAAGAGGAGCTTTGTGACCCACTGTCAACCATATTTAATAAATCAATAGAGTCAGGCAGAGTGCCAGAGTTTTGGAAAGTTGCTAATGTGATACCAGTTTTTAAGAAAGGAGATAGATCACTTGCGTCTAACTATCGACCAATTAGCCTAACGTCTATTGTGGGAAAGTTACTCGAATCTATAATAGCAAATAAAATTCGTCTTCATGGTATTGGGGGTGCTATATTAAGCTGGATTAGGGCATGGCTATACCAAAGGAAACAGAGAGTTAGTATAAATGGAATCAAGTCAGAGTGGGAAAATGTTGTAAGTGGAGTGCCTCAAGGCTCTGTCCTGGGACCTCTGTTGTTTATAATATATATAAATGATTTAGATTCAGGTTTGAGTAGCAACATTTGCAAATTTGCCGATGATACGAAAATCGGTAGGGAAATTAATTCGGAGGAGGACTCACTATCACTTCAAGTTGATCTAGATAGGGTTTTGAAATGGTCAAAGGATTGGCAGATGCAGTTTAATGCTGATAAATGTAAAGTTCTGAGGTTAGGTAATGATGATAGAGTTACAAGATACGAGCTAGATGGTGTTGTGATTGCGAAGTCGGATTGCGAAAGGGATCTGGGAGTTATGATTAGTAAGAATTTAAAACAAAAGGATCAATGCATAAATGTTCGTAATAAGGCAAATCGGACACTTGGATTTATTAATCGCAGCGTTAGTAACAAGACACCTGGTGTGGTTCTCAAGCTATATCTTGCTCTAGTTAGGCCCCATTTAGATTATGCAGTTCAGTTTTGGTCGCCATATTATAGAATGGATATAAATTCACTTGAACGTGTCCAGCGTAGGATGACTAAGTTAATTCCCCAAATTAGAAATCTTTCATATGAAGAAAGATTAACAAAGCTTAAGTTGCATTCACTGGAAAGGCGAAGAGTTAGGGGCGACATGATAGAGGTTTACAAGTGGGTGAATGGACATAACAAGGGGGATATTAATAGGGTATTAAAAGTATCAACACAGGACAGAACACGAAACAATGGGTATAAATTGGATAAGTTTAGATTTAGGAAAGACTTGGGTAAATACTGGTTCAATAACAGGGTTGTTGATTTGTGGAACCAATTGCCGCGTAACGTGGTGGAGGTGGGGTCCCTCGATTGTTTCAAGCGCGGATTGGACAAGTATATGAGTGGGATTGGGTGGTTATAGAATAGGAGCTGCCTCGAATGGGCCAATAGGCCTTCTGCAGTTACCTTTGTTCTTAAGAAAGATTAACAAAGCTTAAGTTGCATTCACTGGAAAGGCGAAGAGTTAGGGGTGACATGATAGAGGTTTACAAGTGGATGAATGGACATAACCGGGGGGATATTAATAGGGTATTAAAAGTATCAACACAGGACAGAACACGAAACAATGGATATAAATTGGATAAGTTTAGATTTAGGAAAGACTTGGGTAAATACTGGTTCAGTAACAGGGTTGTTGATTTGTGGAACCAATTGCCGCGTAACGTGGTGGAGGTGGGGTCCCTCGATTGTTTCAAGCACGGGTTGGACAAGTATATGAGTGGGATTGGGTGGTTATAGAATAGGAGCTGCCTCGTATGGGCCAATAGGCCTTCTGCAGTTACCTTTGTTCTTATGTTCTTATGTTCTTATGTTCATCTTGAAAAGCATAGGTTGGTAATTGAGTCGCAACATGGTTTTATAAATGGCCGTTCATGTTTAACAAATTTGTTATCTTTTTATTCTAGCATTGTTGAGGCAGTTGATAGTGGTAAGGTTTGCGATGTTGTATACCTTGACTTTAGCAAAGCTTTTGATACAGTGCCACATGAAAGACTGATTAAAAAGATAGAGTCTCATGGTATTGGGGGTGCTATATTAAGCTGGATTAGGGCATGGCTATACCAAAGGAAACAGAGAGTTAGTATAAATGGAATCAAGTCAGAGTGGGAAAATGTTGTAAGTGGAGTGCCTCAAGGCTCTGTCCTGGGACCTCTGTTGTTTATAATATATATAAATGATTTAGATTCAGGTTTGAGTAGCAACATTTGCAAATTTGCCGATGATACGAAAATCGGTAGGGAAATTAATTCGGAGGAGGACTCACTATCACTTCAAGTTGATCTAGATAGGGTTTTGAAATGGTCAAAGGATTGGCAGATGCAGTTTAATGCTGATAAATGTAAAGTTCTGAGGTTAGGTAATGATGATAGAGTTACAAGATACGAGCTAGATGGTGTTGTGATTGCGAAGTCGGATTGCGAAAGGGATCTGGGAGTTATGATTAGTAAGAATTTAAAACAAAAGGATCAATGCATAAATGTTCGTAATAAGGCAAATCGGACACTTGGATTTATTAATCGCAGCGTTAGTAACAAGACACCTGGTGTGGTTCTCAAGCTATATCTTGCTCTAGTTAGGCCCCATTTAGATTATGCAGTTCAGTTTTGGTCGCCATATTATAGAATGGATATAAATTCACTTGAACGTGTCCAGCGTAGGATGACTAAGTTAATTCCCCAAATTAGAAATCTTTCATATGAAGAAAGATTAACAAAGCTTAAGTTGCATTCACTGGAAAGGCGAAGAGTTAGGGGCGACATGATAGAGGTTTACAAGTGGGTGAATGGACATAACAAGGGGGATATTAATAGGGTATTAAAAGTATCAACACAGGACAGAACACGAAACAATGGGTATAAATTGGATAAGTTTAGATTTAGGAAAGACTTGGGTAAATACTGGTTCAGTAACAGGGTTGTAGATTTGTGGAACCAATTACCGCGTAACGTGGTGGAGGTGGGGTCCCTCGATTGTTTCAAGCGCGGGTTGGACAAGTATATGAGTGGGATTGGGTGGTTATAGAATAGGAGCTGCCTCGTATGGGCCAATAGGCCTTCTGCAGTTACCTTTGTTCTTATGTTCTTATGTTCTTCCAAGAAAGGGAGTGGGAAATGAATGGATGTCAAGGGCACTTGGTGTCAATTGCCGGCTGGAAAGATATTGCAAATCAAATGCAATATCTTTCATAGACAACCGGGAACACTTCTATGGTAGAAATGAAATGTATGCTCGTGATGGGGTGCATCTATCGAGAGCTGGGGTTGTTGCTGTTGCGAACTCGTTGGAAGAAGTGGTTACAGGTGTTTGTTTGGATTTAAACTGTTAGTAGATAGAGGTATGGGAATTGATTTGGAGGAAGGAGATAATAAAAGTATGTGTTTGTGGGAGAAAGGAATTGGCAAAATGATCAGGGAAAGAGAAGGGCCTCAAAATAACAATTCACTTAGGGTATATTACACTAACAGTAGAAGTCTAAGAAATAAAATTAACGAATTAAATGCTCTTGTCTGCACAGAAAAAATAAATATTATTGCACTTACCGAAACGTGGATGAATGTAGAAAATAGAGAACTATTAGCTGAATATCAGATAAATGGATTTAAACTATTTCACACAGATAGATATATTAGACGAGGAGGGGGAGTAGCCATATATGTTAGGGACAATTTGAAATGTAGTCTCAAAGAGGGAATCAAAACTGAGCCACACTCAGAAACTATTTGGATAAATTATACGAAAAAGCAAATAATATTATAATAGGAGTTATATATAGGCCACCAAATTTAGACAGAATGGAAGCAAAGCATCTATGGGATGAAATATCTAGGGCATTTAGATCTAACAGTATTTACGTCATGGGTGACTTTAATTTTAGTGGAATAAACTGGTTGAACAAAACAGGGAATAGTGAAGCAGAAGATTTTCTAGAATTAATTGACGATTGCTTTCTTACGCAACACATTAAGGAACCAACACGGGAAAATAATATTTTAGATTTAGTGTTAACTAACAGGGAAACACAAATTAATGACATCGAAATAGGGAGTGAGCTAGGGGAACAGTGATCACAAAGAAATCAGATTTAGCATAGATGGAATAGACCTGTAGGAGAAAATTCTGTTAAAGTGCCAGATTTTCGAAAAGCTGATTTTAATAGCCTAAGAAATTCTTTGGGTCAAATTGATTGGAAAGTCTTGGGTATGGGGTGGGGGCCGGTCTTGGAACGAGACATAAACCCAGCGATAGGTGACGTAAATGTGGATTTCGATGTGGATTCAATATATAACTTATTTAAGAATATTCTAAACAAAGCACAGGAACGTAGTATACCATACAAATTGAATAGATCGAATACTAATGACCCAAAGTGGATAACAAAGAATTTGAAGAACCTTATAGGTAAAAAGAGAGCTTGGTACAAAAGGATTAAAAATGGGGAGGTCACTTTAGAACAGAATTCGTACAACTGGTTAGAAATGTTAAAAAAGAGATAAGGAAAGCAAAAAGAAACTATGAAGTTCGTATAGCAGGGCAAGCAAAGACAAATCCTAAAGGGTTTTTTCAGTTATATCGTACTAAGACTAGGGAAAGGATAGGTCCATTAAAAACTGAGACAGGTCAAATAACAGATAGTGATGAAGAGATGAGTAGTATTTTTAATAAATATTTTGTATCTGTATTTACTAAAGAGGAACTTAACAATATGCCTTCAGCCGAACAAGTCTATGTGGGTGGGGACGAGGACAGGTTGACGAGTTTAGCAGTTACCAGGGAGGATGTTCTTAAACAAATAGTAAAACTCAAACCAAACAAATCCCCAGGGCCGGATGAAGTGTTTGCCAGGGTGCTTAAAGAATGCAAAGAGGAGCTTTGTGACCCACTGTCAACCATATTTAATAAATCAATAGAGTCAGGCAGAGTGCCAGAGTTTTGGAAAGTTGCTAATGTGATACCAGTTTTTAAGAAAGGAGATAGATCACTTGCGTCTAACTATCGACCAATTAGCCTAACGTCTATTGTGGGAAAGTTACTCGAATCTATAATAGCAAATAAAATTCGTCTTTATCTTGAAAAACATAAATTAATAATTGAGTCGCAACATGGTTTTATAAATGGCCGTTCATGTTTAACAAATTTGTTATCTTTTTATTTTAGCATAGTTGAGGCAGTTGATAGTGGTAAGGATTGTGATGTTGTGTACCTTGACTTTAGCAAAGCTTTTCATACAGTGCCACATGAAAGACTGATTAAAAAGATAGAGGCTCATGGTATTAGGGGTGCTATATTAAACTGGATTAGGGCATGGCTATACCAAAGGAAACAGAGAGTTAGTATAAATGGAGTCAAGTCAGAGTGGGAAAATGTTGTAAGTGGAGTGCCTCAAGGCTCTGTCCTGGGACCTCTGTTGTTTATAATATATATAAATGATTTAGATTCAGGTTTGAGTAGCAACATTTGCAAATTTGCCGATGATACGAAAATCGGTAGGGAAATTAATTCGGAGGAGGACTCACTATCACTTCAAGTTGATCTAGATAGGGTTTTGAAATGGTCAAAGGATTGGCAGATGCAGTTTAATGCTGATAAATGTAAAGTTCTGAGGTTAGGTAATGATGATAGAGTTACAAGATACGAGCTAGATGGTGTTGAGATTGCGAAGTCGGATTGCGAAAGGGATCTGGGAGTTATGATTAGTAAGAATTTAAAACAAAAGGATCAATGCATAAATGTTCGTAATAAGGCAAATCGGACACTTGGATTTATTAATCGCAGCATTAGTAACAAGACACCTGGTGTAGTTCTCAAGCTATATCTTGCTCTAGTTAGACCCCATTTAGATTTTGCAGTTCAGTTTTGGTCGCCATATTATAGAATGGATATAAATTCACTTGAACGTGTCCAGCGTAGGATGACTAAGTTAATTCCCCAAATTAGAAATCTTTCATATGAAGAAAGATTAACAAAGCTTAAGTTGCATTCACTGGAAAGGCGAAGAGTTAGGGGTGACATGATAGAGGTTTACAAGTGGGTGAATGGACATAACAAAGGGGATATTAATAGGGTATTAAAAGTATCAACACAAGACAGAACACGAAACAATGGGTATAAATTGGATAAGTTTAGATTTAGGAAAGACTTGGGTAAATACTGGTTCAGTAACAGGGTTGTTGATTTGTGGAACCAATTGCCGTGTAACTTTGTGGAGGTGGGGTCCCTCGATTGTTTCAAGCATGGGTTGGACAAGTATGAGTGGGATTGGGTGGTTATAAATAGGAGCTGCCTCGTATGGGCCAATAGGCCTTCTGCAGTTGCCTTTGTTCTTATGTTCTTATGTTATGTTGTTCATCAATGGTGTACCTTGTGCGCCTTCCGTAGTCGGTTCTGGAAGTATTAAGGCAGTAAGGGTGGGCAGACACGGGCATGCAGTATGAACGTGACGGGCAAGGAACCTACCCCTTAAGGGTACTGCTGGAATTAGTTTCTAAGAGGAGGGGGACATTTCCGGAAGCGAACTGGGCAAGTGTCATTAATGGATAAAGCCAGGGTTATACCCTGCAGAAACTCTGAAAAGGAACACTGGCACAGGGGATAGGAGTGACTAGAGGGGAAAGGAAGAGAAAAAAGGTCTTCCAGGAAACTAGTCTGTACGAAGTGAGATAACTATCAAACCGAGCAGAGCTTTAGCGGGAAAAAAAAACCCAGACAAGTAAAAAAGGTTGGGGGGGGGGAACCAGTTATACCGTATCTGGGTGAAGGGCAGAAGTTTATCCAGGGGGAGGGATCTAGCAAGTAATAATTCATTTCAAAATAATCCAATAGAATAGTATAGAACGATAGAACAGCCCAACCATAAATATTTATATGACCACTATGTATACAATATCAAATCAATATATAAATAAAACCATAAAACAATTATAAGAACAGGTCTTAAGGCGTAACTGCAACATGCTTGCGTCCAGAGTGACATGAATTATAAGGATGGTAACCAAGTCCGTTACAGTGATCTCCATTGTATGTTGGCCTCCGAAAAGCATGTTAAGAGCTGAATAGTTAGCCTAAGAAACTGCCTTAAGAGGCGTAAATGAGTTTAGTCTGAGTGTCAATGAGCATTCTGCGGGCAGCAGTACCCCAAGAACTTCAAGATCTGGGGATCTGAGGCAAAGAGAAATGGACACCAGGAAGGCTAGGGATCCGTAAATGTAAAATAATTAATGTAATTAATATAGTAAAACAACGGAAATAAGGACGAAAATAGTAAACCAACTCCCAGACTCATAATAAATTACTACGGACAAAATGGAAATAAAAATTGAATGACAGTACTATAAATTAGTATAGCAACTAATGAATATATACATACACATACATATATATATGCGAACAAGCCTGAATGGTCCCCAGGACAATATGCAACTGAAAACTCACACCCCAGAAGTGACTCGAACCCATACTCCCAGGAGCAATGCAACTGGTATGTACAAGACGCCTTAATCCACTTGACCATCACGACCGGACTAATGAGGTGATAGCCGAGGCTATTTGAACCACCCCACCGCCGGCACTCGGATAGTAATCTTGGGCATAGCATTTTACCAAATCACCTCATTCTTTGGGGCACACGTGAGGAACACAAATGCAAATAGCCTCGGCTATCACCTCATTAGTCCGGTCGTGATGGTCAAGTGGATTAAGGCGTCTTGTACATACCAGTTGCATTGCTCCTGGGAGTATGGGTTCGAGTCACTTCTGGGGTGTGAGTTTTCAGTTGCATATTGTCCTGGGGACCATTCAGGCTTGTTCGCATTTGTGTTCCTCACGTGTGCCCCAAAGAATGAGGTGATTTGGTAAAATGCTATGCCCAAGATTACTATCCGAGTGCCGGCGGTGGGGTGGTTCAAATAGCCTCGGCTATCACCTCATTAGTCCGGTCGTGATGGTCAAGTGGATTAAGGCGTCTTGTACATACCAGTTGCATTGCTCCTGGGAGTATGGGTTCAAGTCACTTCTGGGGTGTGAGTTTTCAGTTACATATATGTATATATATACACCCATACATGTACATATGCTTGCTTCCACCCGGCCGTCGCAGTACTCGAAACTGCGTCGTGCCTCCGCCTCAACGACACGTGGACCTCCCCAGAACTAGTAATTAACTAAAAACGTGGAATATATAATGAGGGAAACGAGTGTAATAGGACGAAATAACCGGATAAAAAAATGGGGGGGGGCCAACCCGAATGCACTGCAACTAGCGTACCCTAGCTGAAATTAACTTAATGGCGCAGAGGCAAAGCAATAGATTAATACAAATCCTAATTGAAAGTCCCTTAATATAACAAATTGAACGTGAAACTTAAGCAAAGTGTAAATTGCGGGAAAAATTTGCCGTATTAAATACGAATCATAATTACGAGTCCAACAATAACAAATTTTTAGGCATGAGGCAAAAGCAATGCTATAAATTGCGGAAGTAATACAACTCATAACTGAAAGTCTAGCAGTCATAAGATATATTTTAAAATTGTTCACAAATAATATAAATTATAAATCACAAAAACGGCGTACCGCACGACGCCAGGGCGTCAAAGCTTAAGGTAGAGATAACCGAGACGGCGAGGCCACTCGCTCAGCCTAACTGGCCTTACCTAACAACTTAAACAAAGTCGAGCTAACAAGCATAAAATTCCACCGGGAAGTAAAACCTGCAGCTGGTGTTGGGAGGGCATCAGTTGAATTAAACTGTGATAGGGTAAATGTAAACATTTAGGCCGTAAATGATAAACCACCTAACGTAACCAGGAGAAACAACAAATATGCCGCAAGGCTACTAGTAATAACAGTAATAATTTACAGAGGAAACTAAACATAAATGCAGGGCCAGAAACTTAAAGCAGGAGACAAGGGCCCGTAACACCGCGACTAGCACATCCTGACTTTACTTAATAACTTAAGGCAAAGCAAAAGTTAAACAAACATACTGTAAACACAGTAAAAGAAACATGCAACAAGACAAAGCATCCTGAGCGGGAATAAAGTGAGTAGGCTAGTGGAAAATGCGAAGCCAGGGAAACTGAAGCAAGAGGCAAGAGGCCTGCGACACGGCAACTAGCACAACCTAGCTGGTTTAGTTAATAACTCAAATACAATAAGCACGGGTTTTATAAGTTAAAGAATTATGCACGTGGGTAGTACCTGGACCTTAAACCCACATTAACGTAGCGTGTATAACACAAACACCAATAGTCAAAATTGTGCAAAATAATGGATTAACTTAACGACCGTTGCCGAATGTTGAACTGCAAAATCCTGCCATCAGCGGTTGGAACATCGGGGCTGGGCACCTGCAGCTGGACATCGACAGCTGGAGCATCAACATCTGATAAAGGGAGGAAAATAGCGGCAACTGGCCACCAGGGAAGACCTTAGTGGTAAGTAGAGGGCCAGCCGCAAGACAATTTAGGCTAAAGACTGGAATATAACTGTCCTAGAAATAACGGGAACAATTCATAAAGCTGGGAAAGCGAGAATTACAAAACTGAAAAGTGTTAAATTGATGGGCGCAACGTCGGGTGGAACGCTTCAGCTGGAGCTTCATGACTGAAGCATCGGCTGCCGGGAAGCATAAGATGGAACTGGGGCGTTAGCAGCTGTAACATCGTCTGCTGAAACTAGCCGAGTCTGTGAGGGCGCCCGCTGCAACAGCTACGGCCGAGCCACCAGCTGGCCCATCCTCTGCAGGAACAACACCGGCTGGGACGACGCCGTTGTAAAAGCGTAACAATGTAATAAATTATATTATATGAATAATCGTAAATAAATGGTGTAAATAATAAAATTATAAACCAATTATAACTATAATTAATTATAACTAATTAAATTGCAAAACAAAGTATGCTCAAAATAAAGCTGGACTATAACTCGTTAGAGAAACGGGATTAACACTTTGAGCCGAGGTAAATACAACCAAATACATTAACGAAAAGGAGTGAAAAAGACACTTCGGCTGGAAGGCTTCAGCTGGAACTTCGCGACCAGCGGCCTGGGAGGCCGCAGTGACATCCGGGCTACGCCGTGCAGACAACACGTCTGGGTAAACCAGCGGCCTGGGAGGCCGCAGTGACATCCGGGCTACACCGGGCAGACAACACGTCTGGATAAACCAGCGGCCTGGGAGGCCGCAGTGACATCCGGGCTACACCGGGCAGACATCACGTCTGGATAAACCAGCGGCCTGGGAGGCCGCATATTTATATAACCAAATAAATATAAAACTGAAAACATCGCCGGCTTAACTCGTCACAGGAAGGACGTCGGCTGGGAAGCCGCAGTACCTTCCGACTAAATTGAGGAATAAACTGAAAGTCTTTAATACACGGCGTGACGAAAGACCCCATAGTATAACCTAACTAGCTCATCCTAGCTGACATAACTTAAACTCAATGACAAAAGCGACAGTTACACAAACATAATTGCGGCACAAAAGTTAAATAAAACGTGGAGCAAACACAATGCATAAATTGCAGTAACAAATTGCTGAGGGTAATTGACTCATAAATCAAGTGCAGGAATAATCTAAAGCCAGAGGCTTGCTCAATGCTAAATTGAGGAATAACTTTAGTCTTAATACACGTGATGACTGGAGGACTAAGGATATAACAAGTTATTGAAGTAAGCGTTTAGTTAATGATGGAGGAACGTAAATCACCAAAACAGGAGCAGGCTCCCGTTCACTAAATTGACATGAAAATACGAATACCTAATTACCTCTAAAACTAAAGGATCTAAATCCAGAGGCTTGCGCAATGCTAAATTGAGGAATAACTTGAGGGATAAATGAGGCAAGTCTTAATACGCGTCATGACTGAAAGACTAAGAATATAGCAAGTTATTTAAGTAAGGGTATAGTTAATGATGGGGGAACATAAATCACCAAAACAGGAGCGGGCTCCCGTTCACTAAATTAACATGAAAATACGAATTCTTTTACGAAAATATATATATATATATATATATATATATATATATATATATATATATATATATATATATATATATATATATATATATATATATATTTTAATTATAATAGGGAAGGGAGTACCACCTCTAGCTGGAAGAAGGGGGACCCATAGCCTCGGAGGAAACCACGCATAACGCATTAGAGGGAATGTTTAGATCCCCTCCAATACAGTTTCTGTGTGCTTTTCTCTATATATATATATATATATATATATATATATATATATATATATATATATATATATATATTTTTTTTTTTTTTTTTTTTTTAAGGCAAGAGGTGTAAGCAATGCTATAAATTTCCTAAATTTGCCGCGTAATTAAACTAATCAAGCTGAAAGTCTAAATAAAGGAATGTAATAAATTGAAGAGAATTAAATAATAAATGACCGCAATAATTAGAATTAAATCCATCACTCTTTGTAAAATCTCTTGTATGTATGTACCTTACCTAAATAAACATTTGATTTGATTTAAAGTCGCACAAGCGGCAGACCGCACGGCCAGGCATTAGGCTGGACGCTGAAAACTTGGGATGGAGAAGGGGGCCGCATAACCGGGCACTCCAGGCAGACCAACATCTGGTACACGCAACCAAGGAAAAACACGGGAGTACTGCCGTTATGTAAGAGCAGCTGCTGGCTTGGAAGAGGGGCCACGCCGTCTCCGTCCAGGCTTATATAACCTCGGCTCAATGCGCGCGCAGCTTGGGGCGGTTAAAATCAGCTTCCAGACATACGTTCTCTTCCACTCAGAAACCCACCGTTTTTGGGAAAAACAGTGTTCTTTAAGTCGTCACGTCATAAACGGGTTCGTGATTGACCACAAGTACGGTTTCTAAATTAAGCAACTGACATGTGGAGAGCTAGTGTCACAATTTCCTGCCCAAAACGCTTTGCGTAATAGTGGCTTTAGGCATTGTATGTACTAGCTCCATCTATAAATCGATCAAATTATGTAAAATTTCTTGAATGTATGTACCTTACCTGAATAAACATTTTATTATTTTATTTAATTGATATGTTTCTCCTGCACAACGCCCCCCCTCCAGTGGGCAGCGGTGGATAGCTTAGTCACTTAGGTACTACCTACAGTTAGCAAACTGGGGATATTTGTCCAAAATTTCTGGTAGCAGATCATTTTGAATTAAATATTTACACATCTCTGGAACATTTGTTATAGGAAGCAGGAGAAAGTGATTTTAGGGCTTCAGAGAGTGGGAGGAAGCAGTGGGAAGTATTTTTAAGGCTTCAGAATGCGGGAGCAGGTGTTTTTAAGGCTTCAGAGAACAAGAGCGAGCGGGAAAAAGCAGGAGAAAGTGATTTTAGGGCTTCAGAAAGGGGGAGGAAGCAGGAGGAAGTGGTTTTTAAGGCTACAGAGAGCGGGATGAGACAGGAGGAAGTATTTTTATGGATTTGGAGAGCGCGGAAGAGATTGTTGTTAGGGCTTCAGAGAGCGAGATCGAACGGGAGGAAGCAGGAGGAAATGATTTTAGGGCTTTCGCTGGCGAGAGCGAGCGGTAAGAAGCAGGAGGAAATATTTGTAAGGTTTTAGAGAGCGTAGCCTCCGTAACACAGAGGTTAGCGTACAAATGTTTCTCGCTGTAGGGCTCTCACCATGTCAGTTGCTTAATTTAGAAACTGTACTTGTTGGCGGTCTCGAGCCTATTGTTGATGCGATGATGTGCATTGAATTTTGTAACTCTCTCAGCAAGATTAACTTGCTCAGGTAAATGAATTGTGGGGTTTAGTCCCTGAGCCCATTAAGTGCCTCTGTAACCCTTTCCACCACCGCCCACAGGACGGGTATGGGGTGCATATTAAATTAACTAAACTATAAACTAGGGTTATCCCATGGAATTGTCTTACCGGCGAAGTCGTTAAATACCAAGACATTACTTTAGTTCAAAATCCAAACAGAAACAATCCTCATGAACAATGGGGGGGGGGGGGGATCTTTGACAAGCCGATGGCTTCCACTATCCGTCGAGGACACTAGGGACAGGTAAATTCAGGTACAAATCTCCCACATTCGTTATTGTGCCTTTATTTTTTAACATATAGCTAGCTCAACCTGTACTTTGTAATTACTTATATTGAAGGGGGTATCAAGACACTGCTATGTACCTACATTTGTAATGAAAACCCATTATTAATACATTAAAACAATTCTGTAGCAGAGCGTAGTTTCGATCTACGGACCTCTGGGTTATGGGCCCAGCACGCTTCCACTGCGCCACTCTGCTGCTCATATTATTTGGATGATATATTTTATACATCTTTTATAATATTATAATTGGTAATATTTTCATCATAAATAAAAGTATCAGTGTTTCTGCGCAGTAACGCACCAGTACGTACTGATCTTGCGCATGTGATGCGCACATCATGGCTACTGTGCACAGCCAGCTGCGTATGACATACATCATAGCATGGGTATGTGATCACTGCTGCACACGATGGGTATGGGTTCACTACCACTCATGAACAGGACATGTATTGGAGGCACTAACGCTCACAGGATAGGTATACATGGGGTCTACAGGATAAGTATGGGATCCACTCAGCCCTGGAGGCTGATCTGTCGTCTTTGTTGAGGTCTATAGCAACTCTTCTTGCATGTAAACATTCCAAGCATAAGAATTATATTTAGTGTCTGGACCCAGATTCATCAGTCAGTTACGCAAGTACTTACGAACATGTTATCTCAGTCTTTGGCGACTTTACACATATTAAACAGTTGATGAGCTCCGAAGGACTGGGAGGCTGTTTATAATTATATATTATTTTCTAAATTGTTGTGTTATGCCGCCAAAACTCGGTATGTAGATGTTCAACCCATCCTCCTAATAGAACGGCGCCTTTTGACGAATACTCTTCCCAAGACCAACAATTGTCGTACTAGAAAATGGTAGCGGCTCGTGAAACTGCAGCCCCATCCTCTTGTGTTGGTAGTACTTATAGTAACGATGAGGACCAAAGTTAATATATCGACGTACAACACAATTACAAAGTAGAAATCTGAACTATTGAATTTAGACAAACCGGAAAAGGTTTTGAATTTATATTACAAAGACAACCTTAACTAACTGAACCTTCCTAGGCCTAATACACTCTATCAGAGGCCTAATAACGTACATATATGTGTGCTATACTAGTCCTAGGAATATATATATTTTTTTTCTTAGCCTTTTTTGTTCAGACTATAAAGTGATAAGAACTATATACTTCACTTCAGACAATAAAGACAGTCTATAATTAAGACTTCAGACTATAAAGTGATCAGTAAGTACTATTATGTAATGACTTAGTACGTCAACGTTTGTACTATGGAGCATATACAACAACTACTGTGTAAACAGGAGGATGGGTCGCGACGTTGACATACTGTGCCGTTCTCTGTTGTGTTAGGATAAGGTCACTTACGCGCGAGAGTTTGTTGACGTTGGCAGACTTGAGGAGGACGGGCTGGATCACGGGGCCAAGTGTGACATCGCTGTCAAGTGTGTTATGTCGGTCTTGTCTGAGGTCAACCCCTAGAGTTGGCCTAAATAATCGCCCCCGGGTGGGCTCGAACCACCAACCTTTCGGTTAACAGCCGAACGCGCTAACCAATTGTGCCACGGAGGCTCGAGGAACGTACTAAACAAATTTGTAATAAGGCGGAATTACTTAGATATCGAAGTGTAATAATTATCTGAGTTTACTTGACAGCTACTAATAGTGGCCTCGATGAGGACAGGAGGCCGGCGGCTTGTCGAAGGTCCCCCCATTTGCCTTCATCTTTTCCTGATGATGATAATTCCTATAGTGTCCTAATGCCTAAAGTAACCTTGTGTCTAGTGGTCACGACGGAGACGGGAAGCCGGCAGCTTGTCAATGGCTCCCCCATTTTTCCTAAGTTTCCTCCTTTTCTTTCTTCCCTAATTATCCTCCTTTCCCCCCACAAAAAAGAGTAACAACAACAAAAAAGACTCTGGGGTTAGAGTTCCTGTGCCTTCTTGTACCAACTTCGAGGTTAACTCCGGAGCTGGAGCCCCCTGGGGGCAGTTCCTTGTTGCCTTCAACCTCGTCCTGACAGTTCCTGCGACGGCGCTGGAACCTGTCTTATTGGCGTTTACCTTTCCAATTGAGACGTTCGGTGCTGTGGAGAGGGGGACCTGCTGCATGGGTGACAGCTCCTCCGTATCAACCTACCCTGGCTTTGCGCCCTGTCGCTTTGCGACAGATGGACGCCTACTACTTGGATGGTCCACCAGTTTTTACATTCTTGTAAAGCCACTAGCACGTATTGGGTTTCGGGCAGGTCCTTTATCCTAATACGGCTAAGTCCAAGATTAATATTAATCTTAATTAATAACTCTGGAATACGACCCGTCAAATCGTTTCACTGCAGGGTGAAGAGAGACGTAATGTTAAGGACTGGAACCCAGTCAATCCTCCCCGGCCAGGATACGAACCCAGACTAAATTGTTCGCGAAATGTGGGGGCTAGTGTTTCACCACTGCGCCACGGGGACTGCATGCACGGGGACCAGTCATTGAAAGTTGCACAACAATTGGGAACTCTAATAAGAAAGTCAACTTTATTTTCAAGAAAAATAAAGTTATTAAACTGTAAACATCTCTGGTGCGGCCACATTTGGACTGCTGTATCAAGCATAGAGGCCTCAGCTTCAGAACATATCTGCTGTGGAGAAAGTACAACACAGAGCGACAACAAGCATCTCAGAACTATATCGGCTCCCATACCAGGAACGGTTGAGGGCCCCAGGACTAACACAGCAAGCCAGACGTGGCATGGTGGCTCCCATACCAGGAACGGTTGAGGGCCCCAGGACTAACACAGCAAGCCAGACGTGGCATGGCGGCTCCCATACCAGGAACGGTTGAGGGCCCCAGGACTAACACAGCAAGCCAGACGTGGCATGGTGGCTCCCATACCAGGAACGGTTGAGGGCCCCAGGACTAACACAGCAAGCCAGACGTGGCATGGTGGCTCCCATACCAGGAACGGTTGAGGGCCCCAGGACTAACACAGCAAGCCAGACGTGGCATGGTGGCTCCCATACCAGGAACGGTTGAGGGCCCCAGGACTAACACAGCAAGCCAGACGTGGCATGGTGGCTCCCATACCAGGAACGGTTGAGGGCCCCAGGACTAACACAGCAAGCCAGACGTGGCATGGCGGCTCCCATACCAGGAACGGTTGAGGGCCCCAGGACTAACACAGCAAGCCAGACGTGGCATGGTGGCTCGTATACCAGGAACGGTTGAGGGCCCCAGGACTAACACAGCAAGCCAGACGGGGCATGGTGGCTCCCATACCAGGAACGGTTGAGGGCCCCAGGACTAACACAGCAATTAGCCAGACGGGGCATGGTGGCTCCCATACCAGGAACGGTTGAGGGCCCCAGGACTAACACAGCAAGCCACAGCATACAGAACCCTTACAGGATGCAGAACCATGTACAGTATACAGAACAACGTACAGTATACAGAACAACGTACAGTATACAGAACAACGTACAGTATACAGAACAACGTACAGTATACAGAACAACGTACAGTATACAGAACAAAGTACAGTATACAGAACAACGTACAGTATACAGAACAGTGTACAGTACACAGAACAGTGTACAGTATACAGAACAGTGTACAGTATACAGAACAGTGCACAGTATACATAACTCCGTACAGTATACAGAACACCGTACAGCAAACAGTATACATAACAGTGTACAGTATACATAACAGTGTACAGTATACAGAACCCCGTACAGAATACAGAATCCTGTAGAATATACAGAACCCCGTACAGTATACAGAACCCCGTACAGAATACAGAATCCTGTAGAATATACAGAACCCCGTACAGTATACAGAACAGAATATAGAACAGTGTACAGTATACAGAACAGTGTACAGTATACAGAATACAGAACAGCGTACAGTATACAGAACAGTGTACAGTATACAGAATACAGAACAGTGTACAGTATACAGAACAGTGTACAGTATACAGAACCCTAAACAGTATACAGATCCTTGTACAGTATACAGAACAGTGTACAATATACAGAAGAGTGTACAGTATACAGAACAGCATAGAGTATACAGAACCCTATACAGTATACAGAACATTGTACAGTATACAGAACCTTGTACAGTATACAGAACATTGTACAGTATACAGAACCTTGTACAGTATACAGAACCCTGTACAGTATACAGAACCCCGTACAGTATACAGAACAGCATACAGAACCTCATACAGTATACAGAACAGTGTACAGTATACAGAACCCCGTACAATATACAGAACAGTGTACATCATACAGAACAGCAAACAGGATACTGAACAGCGTACAGTATACAGAACAACGTACAGTATATGGAACAGCGTACAGTATACAGAACAACGTACAGTATATGGAACAGCGTACAGTATACAGAACAACGTACAGTATATGGAATAGCGTACAGTATACAGAACCTCGTACAGTATACAGAACAAGTGTAGAGTATACAGAACGTCCATGCAGTATACAGAACAGTGTACAGTATACAGAACCCCGTACAGTATATAGAACCCCATACAGTATACAGAACCCCGTACAGTATACAGCACCTCGTACAGTATACAGAAAACTGTACCAATAATCCTGTCCAATAACGATGGTCTGCTTTCAGCCTCTGATAGTGCTATTGAATTCAATAGGTTCTTCTCATCCATTGGGTCATCCCTTGCTAATGATATTCCATCTTCCAGTACTAATGTTCAGGACTATCTTACAGGTAACTACCCACAGTCTCTGTACCTAACGCCCGCTAATTCCACTGATGTAAATGAGGGAATCCTTTCCCTTAAGATCAAGTTTAGTGCCCTTGCTGAGATACCAACTCTAATCTACAAAAAGGCCTCCAGATCTTTAGCCCCTGCCATTGCATTGCTCTACAACAAGTCACTTGAACTCCAAACCTTTCCAGTTATTCTAAAAAAAAACGAGAGTAACCCTAGTCCATAAATGTGGTGATCTCACTGATGTCAACAACTTCAGACCTATATCAATTCTGCCTAACTTGTCAAAAATATTTGAAAAACTAATCTACAAGCAGCTTTACTCTTATCTAGCTAAACACAATATACTTAGCTCTTGTCAATATGGCTTCAGACCGCCTAAAAAAGCATTAACGATGCACTTATTAGTATGATTAACTTGATACATGCAGCTCTTGATAAAAAGGAGTTCCCTGTTGGGTTATTTGTGGACCTGCGTAAGGCTTTTGACACTGTCAACCAACGAAACCTTCTTCTTAAATTACATCATTATGGAGTCAGAGGTCACTTCCTGCAATACCTTCAATCTTACCTTACTGACAGGCTTCAGTATGTTTCTGTGAATAATTCAATTTCTCCCACCCTACCCATCAACATTGGTGTTCCTTAGGGCAGCATACTTGGCCCTCTCCTCTTTCTCATCTACATTAACGACCTTCCAAATGCCTCCCAACACCTCAAACCAATTCTTTTTGCTGAGGACACACCCTTCATTTTCTCCAGTCCTGACCCTTTTGCTCTAAATGTCACAGTAAATACTGAACTAAATAAAGTCCATCTCTGGCTAACTGCCAACAAATTCACTCGCAACATTGACAAAACTTTCTATATTTTGTTTGGCAATAAATCCTCAAATTAAATTCATCTCAGGATAAACAATATCCAAATTTGTAACAAAGTAGATGGAAAATTCCTTGGTGTTCTCATAGAACACAAGCCGAATTTCCAGGGACACATTCTAAATATTTCAAAAAAAGTTTCTAAAACTGTTGGCATTCTTTCTAAGATCAGATACCTCGCCATGGCCTGGTGATTCTCTATTACTCTCTCATCTATCCTTATCTCAATTATGGTCTCTGTGCTTGGGGCTCTACTACACAAAATCATTTACTCCCTCTAATTATTCAACACAAAGCTGCTATTGGAACAATATCTAACTCTGGCCCCAGACAGCACTCGGTACCCTTACTCAAATCTTTAAATATGTTAGATATTAAGTCACTGCACATCCTCTCATGTGTACTCAATATAGCTAAAACTTTGAACTGCAATGTCAATCCTGAACTTAGAAGCTTCCTAGAAGGTTGTAACAGAACTCATGGGCATCGCACCAGAAACAAATACCTATTTGATATTCCAAGAGTGCGACTTAACCAAACTAGAAATGCTCTACAATTCAGGGGACCCAGAATGTGGAATGACCTTCCCAATCATGTCAAAGACTGTACCTCCCTCAACCAGATTAAGAGTAAAACCAAGTACTACCTAATTAACTCCATGTACCCTACCTTACCCCCTAAATGTCAACCCATGTCTTGCTATTTTTTTTAAACAATGCTGTTTGTTTACCAACTTGTACAATTGCTGATTTCTGCCATGTTCCCCCCTTTTTTTATTTTTTTTTCAACATAATTTATACCAAATCCCAATTACTATTAAGTTTTAGTCTAAGTGCCCCCCCCCCTCCACACACCTTGCCCGAAACGCTATGCGTACTAGTGGCTCTAGGTATTGTATGTATTGTATGTATTGCTCTATTTATAAACCCAACATTATGTTCGTAAATCAACTATGTATGTACATTCCTGAATAAAATTTACTTTACTAACTTTACCAGTAACAGAAGACAAACGACCCTGCCAACGGGCAAGGATTGAGGAATGAATAACTGGGTAGAAGTTGGAATAGAGGATACCTTTACGGGAGATGGCACAAGTGTGGAGAGCCTCCGTAGCGGCAGCGTCTGCACGCTCATTTAAGGACACGCCAATATGGCTGGGAACCCAGCAAAACTCCACTGTCTTCACTCTACTAGAGATAAGAAACAGCCAATGTTGAATTTCGACTACTACAGGATGGACTGGATTAAAGCACTCCAGAGCCATGAGGGCACTGTGAGTGTCAACTACAACAACAAAGGAGAGTTGACAGCGAGAAAGCAGTGACGAAGGACATACAAAATAGCATAAAGTTCCACCATGAAGATGCTAGTCTCCGGAGGCAGGCGACACATATAGGTGTTGTCAGGAAAAACAACAGAGTAGCCTACACCGTCGGCAGACTTAGACCTTTCTGTACTTAGATTTAGACCCAGACTTTACTCCCCTTACTCCCCTGTAGGAGGGGTAAAAGCTTTAGTCACGTGAGTCAAAGTTTTACAAAACTGAGGAAAGGGGACCCTTCAAGGCAAGTACAGAACGACATGAAGAGAAATATTGGTAACAAGAACCGAAAGAGAATCTTGTATGCGAGACAATCGTACAGAAAGAGGTAAGTGGTGAAAGGGAACAGGGGACCACAAGAGGAGTAAACGTCCAAGTACGACATTAACGAGAGTAAGGGACCGTGCAAGGTAGTGAAGGCATTAGCGATCATGTTGACCCTGTAGAAACAGGACGCCAGTTTCGGCGTTAGCGATCACAGGCTTAAGGTAGGAGTCGAAAGAAAGGCACCAGATCTGAGGAGCAACCCAGTATGGTGCAGAGCATCCAAACGGCGAAAAGTAGAAGAAGTAGACGAGTAAGCAGGGCAACCATAATCGAGTTTAGACAGTGTTAGAAATGGCGGCTTGTACTATGGGGGAATCTAGTGCTATTAAGGGGTAAAGGCAGTCAGAATAAGGATGTACCTAGTTGTGGAGATCAGTAAGGCCGGGCCCCCAATACAAAAATATAATCAGTGCTGAATACTTGGCTAAAAACAATGTCAGTCTAGAGGTTGATCATACATCTCCTACACAGGAAGAATGGATACTCCTTTAACTAACTACTTATTTATTAACCCCTTAACAACCCCCCATATACATTCACACCAATAACAATAATAATAATTACTTTACCACACTATCTTACGTTAAAAGCCTTGGTCCACATAAGCAGGATACAAGGTTTTACACTGAACACAAGCTAGGGTAAAGTTCTACTAATGAAGCACTTGAAGCTTGGGTAGCTTAGAGTAGGGAGACCACGTGGTTCCACTGGGACCCCCTTGCAATAACTAGTAATATAATCACTGGGAACACCTCATTCATACAAAGTATAATACTCTACACATAGACACGTGTATGCCAGACAATGAGAACGGTACACAGTTTACTTACCTGGGTAACAAAGACACAGAAGTAAAGAAACGAGAGGAAGGGGGGAAGGTTCCTTTCACCACAACACCAGCTCAGAGAAGCCGATGTTTACAGCTCGAACGCCAACAAAGAAGACCGCTCCCAGCGACCAGATCCGGGCTCCCGCCTTGTGGTGCTGGGAGAAGCCTAATTGATCGTGCAACTAAACAGATTAATAATCTTCCCCTATGCATCATATTGTTACTTTACTCGTTCTCAGGATAGTTAATCTTATAACAATGTTATACTTAATCCACAAGCTCAAGAGTCTGAATGCTTTGTGAGTAACAAGATTCATCCTACGTTTGGCAAGGAAGATACGAACAAATACACGTCGGCAAGCATGTCAAATACTACAAAGTAGTTTATTTAGCTCAATTTGACCTCTGGTTTCCAACTGAGGAACCCAGGGTCGTAACAGACAGTAAGAGAGAGGAATGTAGAAAGAGGAGCATACGGCTATCCACTCCCAAAGAAGTATGAGACAAGACCTTATATCAGTTAGGGGCCTTAGAGCGTTCAACTCGGAGGTAAGAGATATAGGGTGACCAAGACAAAGAAGTGTTAAAGATTAACCTCAAAAGATTAACAGAATCTTTGTACACAAGGGGATGACCATGAAGCGACAAAGAGGGATGAAGAACGACCTGCTTCTAAGTAAAAGTCATAGCACAAGTTTTAGTTGTAAAGAACTTGAAGCCATGATTGGTGGCCCAAGACGACACGGCATCAATCATAAGTTAAAGCCGTCGTTGAAGGAAAGGCGAGTCATCACCTGGACAGCAGAGGGTAAGATCATCAACATAGAGTGCTGAGAAGATGCCAGAGGGAAGGGAGGAAAGAAGACCATTGAGGGCAACCAGAAAAAGAGTAGTGCTCAGAACATTACCTTGGGGCACACCATCGTACTGCCGAAAAGAGGCACAGAGAGTGGTACCAAACCTCACTCTAAAGGAACGACTAGAGAGAAGGCTTCGGAGGAAGAGAGGGAGATTACCACGAAGGCAAAAAGAACAGTCTTTTTGTTAGTCCTCGCAGCCTGGTCGAGGACTGGGCTGCGAGGACGCAAAGCCCCGAAATCATCTAAAAATAACCTCAAGATAACCTATTGCAAAGTCTAGGAGAGGGAATGTACTCCTGAATGGAGCATCTGGCATCAGCAAGAATTGTAGAAAGCAGAAGGGTCTTACTATCAAAAGTGATCTACACAATGTGAAGAGGTTGATGATGACGACCACGAAAGGGTCGGGTGAATGTATCAACCTGGAGGACAGAACGGCCTTGGGCTACAAGTATATGTTTAATATCCTCGTGGCAGTCTTTCAGGTCCCTAACACCAGCCGCAACATAGTGTGGGCGGATAACAGTGCCAATACTGACATTTAACCAGGCATTTTTGGAGATGCTAACAGGGGTCTCCCCAATGCTGGACAATATGGCTAAGTGGGCAGCTGCTTCCTGAGAAGGAGCAGCAATGACACATGAACCAGTACGCGTGGGGTTAAAAGAAACAGAGGTATCCACTGAATCAACGAGGTGCTTATGGAGGAAGAAATCATCAGGCCGTGTAGAATCCAGATGGTTGAGACCAAAGTATTTAGTCCACATAGCAGGGCCAAACAAGGCGTGGAACATATTAGCACTGGCAGGAATCATGCGAGTGCAGCAGTTGGGGGTTGGAACGAAGCACCCCCAGTAAGAGTGGAAGGGGGGGTAAAAGGTGATGAGGTGGACATCCCTGGGGTCGTGGTGCTCAACCCTACCACAGAAGTGGGAGGGGACCGGAGGGGGTTAATCAAGAGGGTCAAAGGAGTAGCTTGGTCTGGGCTCAATGTAGCGGGGGCTAAAGAGCCCAATCTTCCAACACAGTCCGCCTCGGGGGCTTGGTCGCCCACCCCACGAGCCTGGGGAAGTTATAAGAGGATCATTCAGTGGCACAGGAATGAGCAGGTAATAATTTAATTTACAAATAAACCACCATACCCACCATGGAGCCACAATTAGAAGATAGAACACCCGGCAAGATGCCCCCCCCATCCCAGGGGATGAGTATCATGAGTGTACTCCCCGCAATCATCACCTTAAGAACCGTCAGTCCGTCAAAATCGGGTTCAGCAACGCAGGCGAGGATTGACAATAAAAGCGTCCCCTCCCTCGCAACGTCGGGGACCACAGTTCTACGGGTGAAAGTGTTCCTCCCCAAACATCCGGGCGTCAAAACAGAAGATGTTCGAAAGAATAATGAAGCATGTAAAAGATCGGCGGGAAATTACAATTAGAAAGAAGAAGAGGGTGAAGGCAAAACGAAACATAAGGAAGAGGAAATAGCATCCAGCGTGATTAGTGAAGACGGCAGAGGACTGTCCCATGGAGTATCACACCCTGGCTGCTGCCCACTAAGCCCCTCTCACGAAAGGACAATGGGGTATGTCCTTTAGAAGGATAAGGCTACTTAAGGACAGAGGAAATGCTGTCCCATGGAGCATCACACTCTGACAGCAGCCCACCAAACCTCCTCACGTCAATAACGGGCAGGAATGTGAAAGGGTGACGGTAGGAGACCAACTCCATCGTCACCCGGCGTTAAACCCTAAACTACTGCAGCAGACAACGACTGTCAAGTGGAAGGCAGTACAGGGGCTATGCTGACCCAAACCAACACTGCTGCAACCCTACCAACAGCCATGTTAACTCTGCCTCAGGGGAAAAGGAAACTACTAGTCAGGGGCTGTTTTATGAGGGTTCCAAGAAAACCTTTGTCACACAGAGGGCGACAGAACAAATGGAATTCAAACCAGTGATGCAGGTCACCCTGAATATACTTGGGTTTTTATCCAACAGTGAACCTAAACCCTACAGGGTAGTCAAACCCTACATTCCCTTGGGTGGTTACCTCGGACCTGTATTCTCTATAGTCGTGGACACAATCCCATCTGACCTACATGTACCAGGTCTTGGGATCACAAACATTTAAAACAGCAGCGAGTCAAATTAGCTTACTCATAAATCAAATCTGACCGTATCAAAGATATAGGAGTGTTAATTGGGTCAGATTATTATAAATTCATCTCTGGCAAACAGCAATTGCACGGGTTGACCGTACTGAACTCTGCAGGTGGAAAGTCCCATTGTGTGAAGAGAACTAGATTTTTTTATTGATATAAAAAAACTAAAGTACAAAAACAGGGAACAAAAGCAAATCAACATATAAAAACAAACCATCGGGCTATTACATGAAACAAAGCAAACACCATGAAACAGACATAATAAACATACAAGAGGTCACAGGAAAACACACAGGACACAAGCAAAGAACCCACAATCAGCATAGGACAGAAAATGCATACAAAACACAACAAATAAAGGACAATAACAAAAATGTACAAGAAAATTATACACAAAAAATACAACAAATGAACAGAAATCCAACCACCCCTAGAACAGAAAAGGGGAGTAAATTAAAACACAATCACGGGCAGTCTGACACCGCACACAGAGGAGCAGGACCGGACACAAATGAGGACACCAACAAAAAATAAACATTAAATCCAAAAATACATATAAGAACATAAATAACATAAAATATATACAAAGAATAAAGCAATGACAAGTACAAATATATAATCACACACACACACAACCCATGTGACAAACACACGGAACACAACACACTCAACCACACCACCCCACACCAAACGCCCGCCACACCAACACACGGGGCACGCGCAAATACACAAAAGAAAGAACACCCAATTCCCACAACTGCACACAACCACAGATCAAAGGTAAAGCATAAAACAAATCGCAAATACAACAAAACAGGCCACACAGGAGCCAAAAACAAACACCCACACCACACACATCACAGTCAAGAACCCCCATCTGTGCACGCAGGCACTGGGGAAACAACACGCACAATACAAACAAAAACCAACCAACGGATCACTCATACTTCTCCGGGTACTCTCGAGCCGGAAAACGTAAGCAGTAAGCATCCCAAACAAGTTGGGCCATTTCAGGAATCTGACGTCCAGGAGTCGCAGTAGGCTGAGGCATCAAATCCGGTACGCCAATGATGAAACACCGCGCCCACGGAACCCAGATGGTAGAAGGGCACCAGGGAACAGGATGCACTCGGTCATCAGACTCAACACACATAGTTCTACCAGATCTGTCTACCACCTCTCTGGACGGGAGGACAATTTTCCTCCTAGGAATCTGGTCAAAGGGCCGCACCTCAGGAAGCACACCAGGCTGCACCGCAGGCCCCACAGCTGGCCATCCACTAGGGCATGCACTGCGGTCTACACCGGACAGCGCACCGAGCCACGCAGAGGGCGGCTCCGCAGGCGCCCCAGTGCCCCCACCAATCGGAAAAGGAGCAGGGTCCCCCTGTCGCACATCCTTCGACAGCACCACTATGAGGTCGCGGTCACCAGGGGCAACCGCCCACTGGTTGAAGGTGGAAGGTGCTCCAGTGGATAAGGGAGTACTTAAGCAACAGGAAACAGCGAGTAACGGTGAGGGGGGAGACATCAGAGTGGCGAGATGTCACCAGCGGAGTCCCACAGGGCTCAGTACTTGGACCCATCCTGTTTCTAATATATGTGAACGATCTTCCAGAGGGTATAGACTCATTCTTCTCAATGTTTGCTGATGATGCAAAAATTATGAGAAGAATCAAGACAGATGAAGATAGACAGAGACTACAGGATGACCTGGATAAACTGGAGGAATGGTCTAGAAAATGGCTGCTAAAGTTCAACTCAGGAAAGTGTAAGGTGATGAAATTAGGCGAAGGGAGCAGGAGGCTGAACACAAGGTATCATCTGGGAGGGGAAATCCTGCAAGAGTCAAATAGAGAGAAGGATCTGGGGGTTGATATCACACCGAACCTGTCCCCAGAGGCCCACATCAAAAGAATATCATCAGCGGCATATGCTAGACTGGCCAACATAAGAACTGCCTTCAGAAACTTGTGTAAGGAATCTTTCAGAACCCTGTATACCACTTATGTAAGACCAATCCTGGAGTATGCAGCTCCAGCCTTGAGTCCATACCTTGTTAAACACAAGAGAAAGTTAGAGAAGATTCAGCGGTATGCCACCAGGCTCGTCCCGGAACTGAGAGGATTGAGCTACGAGGAAAGGCTAAAGGAGCTGAACCTCAAATCCCTGGAAAACAGAAGAGTAAGGGAAGACATGATAACCACCTACAAAATTCTCAGGGGAATTGACAGGGTGGACAAAGACAAACTCTTCAGCACGGGTGGGACACGAACAAGGGGACACAGGTGGAAACTTAGTACCCAGATGAGCCACAGAGACGTTAGAAAGAATTTTTTCAGTGTCAGAGTAGTTAATAAATGGAATGCACTAGGAAGTGATGTGGTGGAGGCTGACACAGTTTCAAATGTAGATATGATAGAGCCCAGTAGGCTCAGGAATCTGTACATCAGTTGATTGACAGTTGAGAGGCGGGACCAAAGAGCCAAAGCTCAACCCCCGCAAGCACAATTAGGTGAGTACAATTAGGTGAGTACTGAGGAGAGCCACCAACAGGGGGCACAGTGTCCAACACAGAAGGCACCACAGGAGGCAACACAACGTCGCCCACAGCATCATCATTCACGGCATCACGCTCCTCTGCCCACGTCTGATGAGGTGCCGCATCCCGAGCCGAACGACGACGCTTAAACAGACGCTGTTGGTCGTCGGAACTGTCACCCCCCCCCCCCCCTGCAAGCGAAGCCCCAGAAGAACCATCGGCAGGCTGCCCCAAAGCCGGGGCAGCACGATCACGCAGAACAGCAGCCTCCACGACGTGGGGCAAAAAGCCACTACCACCCAAGGAGATCGGAATCGGAGAAGGAAGAGACACAGCAGGCGGAAGAGTAGACTCCAGCACACACGAGGTATCCAGTGAGGGTGACGGAACCGGCAGAGGAGAAGAGGTGCGCGCCAACGAGGAAACTACCAGAGGCGACAAGGCAGAGGGCGCGGCCGGAGTCACATACCACCGCCCCGACAGCCCTGGGAAGCACATGTTCTTCAGAAAGAGACACAGGCGCCACCCCTACAGCACCATGCAGGGTCATCACAGAAGCAACCGAATGCGGATGCACCTCCGCAACCACCGAACGGCGAAGATCCGATGCAGGTGCCCCTAGGTCCCCCGAGCTCACCGGTGGAGCAGACAGATCAGGTCCAGACGGATCGACAGCTGGAACCGCCGCAGGAACCACACCAGGCACCTGCGCTGAGTGAGGATCCGCCGGGAAATCCCCACGCACAGACAAACGGGGAAAGGCATCCTCCAGGAAAACTGAAGGGGAACATGTTGGAACATGTTGGAGAGGGGTACATGCCGTTTTGGAACAGGGTGTAGATACTTCCACCCTAAATTATGTCAATTTTCAATTAGGGACAAAAAAATGCTACAATCTTCAGTGTCCGGAATACCATGTGAGAGGTACAGAGCGTTATAGACGGGAAGATCAATATGACACTACTGGAATTTTTTTAGAGGAAGGCAGAAACAGAGTAGTAAATATAAGAGAGAGGAACAGTCAGATGGAACCACTACAGGATTACAGAGGGGAACGGAGATACCCACAAGACTGGAATTCAAATTACCAACAAGCACACAGGTACTACACCAGACAACACCCGTCCTACTACCAAAACTGGACGAATCACTTCCAAAACGACACACCCTGGACGCAAACACAGTGGCCTCCTTACCAGAGCCTCAGATATTAACACCAAGTAAGGCTTCCAGCACTTCCACTAACACGATAACATCATTTATATTTGCCAACATTCAGGGTATAAAAACACGCAAATCCAACAAAGTTCACTTTATAGATGTCTCCTTCATGAGGCAAATGCAGTGTTTGCAGCCCTAACAGAAACCCACACAAAGGACTACCATGATGGTGAAATATGGATCTCAGAGTACAATCTTTTCAGATGTGATAGGAAACACCGGCTTCAGGGTGGGGTCAGCCTCTACATCAAAGACACACTCATCTGTACTGAGCTGCTAAACACCTCAAATGATATGGTGGAAGTGCTGATAATCAAAATAGAGATTTTAAATGTAGTTATTGTCCTTGTATATAAGTCACCGGAGGCAAACCCTCAGCAGTTTAAAGACCAACTAATGAAAATAGAACACTGCTTGGAAAACCTCACAAATCCAGCTCCGAACATCATCCTGCTTGGGGACTTCAACCTACAGCACCTGAAATGGAAGCACCTGGCTAATACAGTAATATCAGAAAGAATACCAGGAAGTAGTCCTAAATGAACAGGCACATGCGAATGACCTGCTACGGATGTGCGACAGGTTTGCCTTAAACCAGCAAATAGTACAACCAACTAGGAAGGAGAACACGCTGGACCTCATTTTCACTAATAATGATGAATTGATCAGGAACATAATGATTACAAATACCTGTTACTCAGATCACAACTTAATTGAAGTTATGACAACCATGGGGAGTAGACCTTCAAAACCAGTCCTGATTCCCGGTGGAGGAGATTTCAGCAAATTCAACTTCAATAATAAACAGATAAACTGGGAGCAAATAAACCAGGACTTCACAGAAATAAACTGGGAAGAACAGCTAGAAAATGCAAACCTGAACCAGTGCCTGGAAAAAATAAGCTCAGTAGCACTAGAAATATGTTCAAACTGCATACCTCTAAGAAAAAAGAGGAAGAGATGCAGATTGGAACGGGAACGTCGTTCCCTATATAGGCGAAGAAAACGAATCGCGGAACAACTTGAGAGTCGCACCCTATCGCAAGAACGGCGAAGAAGGTTAGGTAGAGAAATAGAAACAATTGAACGGAAGCTACAAGAATCATACAAAACCCAGGAGAGGCAAAGAGAGCAAAAGGCCATCAGTGAAATAGAAAGAAATCCGAAATATTTTTTCTCCTATGCAAAATCAAGATAAAAAACCACATCTAGTATCGGGCCCCTGCGAAAGGGAGATGGAACTTTCACCGATGACAACAAAGAAATGAGCGAGCTACTGAGGACGCAGTACGACTCTGTTTTCAGCAAGCCATTAAACACACTAAAGATTGATAACCCAAATGAATTTTTCGTGGATACGATACCAACATCAAATGATATATCAGACGTCACCCTATCCCCACTGGATTTTGAAGAAGCCATAAACAGTATGCCTATGCACTCTGCACCAGGCCCGGATTCTTGGCACTCCATATTCATAAAGAACTGTAAAAAAACACTATCGCAGGCCCTCCACATTCTGTGGAGACAAAGCCTAGATACTGGCGTTATTCCTGATATACTAAAAACAGCAGAGATAGCACCACTTCATAAAGGAGGAAATAAGGCAGAGGCAAAAAATTACAGACCGATAGCACTAACATCGCACATCATAAAAATTTTTGAGAGTGCTAAGAAGTAAGATCACAAAATACATGGAATCACAGCAACTCCATAACCCCGGACAACATGGTTTCAGAACAGGGCGCTCTTGCCTGTCGCAGTTGCTGGACCACTATGATATGGCATTAGATGCTATGGAAGACAAACAAAACGCTGATGTAATTTACACAGATTTCGCAAAAGCTTTTGATAAATGTGACCATGGTGTTATTGCACATAAAATGCGTTCAAAAGGAATTACCGGAAAAATAGGCAGATGGATCTACAATTTCCTGACCAACAGAACCCAATGTGTAAAAGTCAACAAAATAAAATCCAGCCCATCAACCGTGAAGAGCTCAGATCCCCCAGGGTACTGTGCTTACTCCAGTACTTTTTCTCATCCTCATACCGGACATAGACAAGAACACAACCTATAGCACTGTATCATCCTTTGCAGATGACACTAGGATCTTCATGAGAGTAGGCAACATAGAGGACATGGCGAACCTACAGTCAGATGTAGATCAGGTCTTTCTATGGGCTACAGAAAATAATATGGTGTTTAACGAAGATAAGTTCTATGGAAAAAATGAAAATATAAAAACGGAAACCACATACAAAACTCAGGCAAATCATAACATAGAACGAAAAGGCAATGTAAAGGATCTGGGTGTACTCATGTCGGAAGACCTTACCTTTAAAGAACACAATAAAGTAGCCGTCACAACTGCAAGAAAAATGACAGGTTGGATAACAAGAACTTTTCACACTAGAGATGCTATACCGATGATGATACTTTTCAAAACGCTAGTGCTCTCTAGAGTGGAGTACTGCTGCACAATGACAGCACCTTTCAAAGCTGGAGAAATTGCTGACCTGGAGAGCGTGCAGAGATCCTTTACTGCTAGAATACACTCAGTAAAACATCTAAACTATTGGGACCGACTAAAGAGCCTAAAACTGTACTCCCTTGAGCGCAGGCGGGAGAGGTACATAATAATTTACACGTGGAAAATATTAGAGGGGCTGGTCCCAAACCTGCACACAGAAATAACATCACATGAGACCAGAAGACATGGCAGGATGTGCAGAATACCCCCGTTGAAAAACAGAGGTGCAACAGGTACTCTGAGAGAGAACTCTATCAACATCAGAGGTCCGAGACTGTTCAACACGCTTCCACTACACATAAGGGGCATAACTGGCCGACCCCTCACAGTGTTCAAGAGAGAACTGGATAAGCACCTCCAAAGGATACCTGATCAACCAGGCTGTGACTCATACGTCAGGCTGCGAGCAGCCGCGTCCAACAGCCTGGTTGATCAGTCCAGCAACCAGGAGGTCTGGTCGACGACCAGGCCGCGGGGACGCTAAGCCCTGGAAGCACCTCAAGGTAATCAAGGTAAGGGGCCTCAGCACGAGGAACGTCACAATCGGCCGCTACGTGGCCCTCAGCACCACACCTGAATCACGTGCAGGTTTGACCTTGATAAAAGGTCCGCATAGAGAGGCCACGAAACAAAACCCTGGATGGTATAGGGCTCGTGAGCTGCATAACGAGCGTGTGTGTACCCAGCCGGACCCCCTTCAGCCGGCCCGCACTCAAAACGTTGAACTGGTGCTTCACCACTGTCCCAAACCGCGTAAACAAGGACATGAGGTCCGCCTCGGGGTAGGTCACCGGCATGCCGTGAACACTCACAAACGACAAGGGCCCCCAGGGATCCGAGATCTCCACAGACACAGCCGAAGCCTGAAGAGGAAGCGAGCGTGCATCCCAGCGGGCCACAAACTCCTGGTAAACGTGTGACGTGGCAAACGACACTGCAACACGGGTAGGCGATAACATCTCAAGGCCCAGGAGATCGGAGACGTCGACACGGAGCACGTCCTGGAGAGCAATCTCCACAATGGGCCAGTCCACAGCAGCAGAAAAATCCAACCGCACAGTATCCACCCAGCGAATATGGCTACCACCAGCTGCAGCCATACCACCAGGCGGAGCCCTCCACACCTCCCACAGCAAACCACCACTCAGCCCCGCCAAACGACGACTGACAGCTCAAGCCCGACGTCTGAACCCTCTGGCGGCGCAGCCCTCACTCCTGAGAACTAGAATGGTGGAGATGTGATTATAAACTAATGGAGATATTGACTCTTATACATTTCACCTTTTTTAAGCCGGGTCTTTCCCTCTACCCCCGTCCACTCCCACAGCAGTGGGAGTTCCACCTGAGCAGCCGTAGGGTGAAGACGTGTCGTCTGAACACTCCGGCAGTTTGGGGAGGTTGCAGTTTTTCGCCGGCAGGGGGTGTGGGGGTCTCTTACCCTTCCTGTTCAGTGTTGTTGCCTGCCTGGCTGCGTGCTGACGTGGCCGTTTCGACATGGGGGGGCCTGGCCGTTCTTCCTGTGTTGCGGGTAAATTTCGTGGGCCTGGAATTCACGTGTAAGGCTGGTTACCCGGCCATTGAGTTAGTTATGTGCGACATGCTTCGTGTCCCGGTGGAAGCTGTGTATGGCGTTGAGCTTGTTACGGCCCACCGGGTGATTGTCAAGTTTGTGGGGGAGGAGGAGTATCGGGACTTCCTCCGGCAGAACAAGGGGCGTTCATTGCAGTTGCCGGATGGCGCCGGCTCCGTTACGATCTCGGACCGAAGTGGTGCCCTGACATGTCAGTGTGCACGGTGCGCCCCTGGAGTTCCCTGAAGACCTTCTCCGGCGCTTCTTCGGGAGGTATGGTGTAGTCATCAGTGTGCGGGTGAACAAGCTGTCCTTGGGGAAGTATGCTGGGAAGCAGACGAACGTCCGTACATTAGGTATGCGCCTGCGGTCGGATATCCCATCTTCTGTCCGGCTGCTGGGCTACTACGTTCGGGTGTATTATGCCCGGCAGCCCCGTACTTGTTTCCGGTGTGGCCAGTTGGGGCATCAGGCTGCCGGGTGCTCTGAGACACCTGCTGCACCCGTTAACTTATTCCGGGAGGAGGATTTCCCGCCACTCCCTCAGGGCGTGGATTCCGGAGATGAAGTGGAGCAGGTCCCAGTCGCTGCTGATGCGGCCCCTCCTGCGTCACCCGACATGCCCCCGGTGCTTGTTGTCCCTCAGCCGAGTGCGTCTGCGTCTTCCTCGACTCCTGCTGCTGCGCCTGGTTCTGCACCCTCGCCAGGTGTTCCGGCTGTGCTGGGTGTTGGGGGGGGCTGCGGAGCATCCTGTTGTGTGCGGCCCGGTTCCCCATGTGGTTGAGGCTGCTGCAGTACTGCGACGGGTGTTGGTTCGCCCGGTTCGTGAGGGCCGTGGTTCTGGGTCCGCCTCCGGCTGTGAGGATGTGCGGCCAGTGCCCAAGCGTTCTAGGCGCTCTTCTACTGCTTGGGCTGATATGGAGGACTACGACGCGGATGGAGCTTCGGGAGATGGTGTGGCGATTCCGGGTGCCTCGTGCTCTACTACGCTGGTGGTGGCTGATTTCCATGTGTCAGCTGTTGACGATGATTGTGCGTCTAATTTACCTCCTGTTCTTTCTCCTGCAGTAGGTTCTCCGCAGTGGGAGGTGGTTGCTCCTACAGGCGTGGATGGTGTGGATCCTGGTGCGAGCCGAGGCATCAAGCTGGTGCTGAAAAAGGGTGCCAAGCGTGGGGGGTCCCAGCAGGTACAACGTTCGGTGGTTGACGAGGGGCCCTGTGAGGCAGCTGAGGAGGCTCCCAGTGTGCTGCCCATTGCCCGGCCTCATGGGAAGGTGCCTCTCCCTCTCATCTTGGCCTCCGGAGTGGCGATTGATGATGACCATCCGTTGAATTTTGAAATTGTTGACCGTGTGCGTCCTGATCCGTGGTGCCCTTCTACCATCTGGATTCGTCGGGCTTAGTGTTTTATTGTAGGTGTGCCAGAGTTAATGCCTGATCCTCGTATGCTCAATAGTGCCCATCTTTCGGAGGACATTATGCTACTTTGGGAGGTGTATTGTATTCGCTTCCCGGCGGACGAGTGGCCGGACAAGTATGAGATCTTTTCGTAGTCTGTGTGCTTGCTGTGTGTTTGGTGTGGTGTTGTGATGTTTTGTTGTATTTTTCTTTTGTTTTCTTGTGTTTTTGATGTCGGCCCTTCAGGCCGGTGTTTAGTGACTTTGTATGGTTGTGTATTGTTTTGTTTGTTTCTTGATGTACTTTGTTGTTGCATTCTTGGTCCTTCAGGCTAGTTGTTGTGTTTATGCCTGATTTGTTTTCAGGTGTGCGTGTTTATTGTAATTGTTTAATTTGGCCTCGCCTTTTGTTTACGGGGCGGATGGCTTGGTGTGTGTTTTTTTTATTAATGTATTGATTTTATGTGGCTTTACCTGTTGTACGTGTTTGGACAGTCTTGTGTTTGCACTGTTCTGTTTCCTGCTATGCCTCTTGTTGTATGTTTTGTTTTTCTGGAGGTGTTGTTTTATACTGTGATTGTTGGATTGCCATTGTATTCTGTTTTGTGCTTTGATGTATGCTGTATTTTTCATGTTTTTCTTGTGTATGTGTTTTGTTGTGCTGTGCTGTTTTGTTGTGCTATGCTGTCGGCCCTTCTGGCCGGTGGTCTATTGTTTTCCTTTATGTATTCTGTATTTTTATTGTATTTAATTTGCATGCTCTGCATGTAAAAATAAAAAAAAAATAAAAAAAAAATGTATATTGTCCCATGATTGTCTAGATCTGGGAACAATGTTACATTGAGTTTCTGGCTTCTGGCATATACGTTGAGGAATGAGAAGTGGCCTGCTATAGTTTATACATGAAAGTGATGGTACTGTGTGTGTACATTGTGTGACGTGCTCACAAGAATGTGCGGTAAAGCACTTCTGACGTATGTTAATAGGCCTGTGGCATTACTGTTATTATAGGATGCATACCCTCTGATCTTTGGTGGGGTTTTGTTTATCATATTGGACGTGTAGGGCTCCTGTAAAGCAATTATATCTGTTGTTACTGGTAAAATATGCAATTAGGTCATTCAGTCTTTTGTTGATGCTACGAATGTTCCAACTGAGAAACCTAATGGTTCTTGTGTCAACAGCGGCCATCGTCTTGGTGTTGTTCCTCCCTGGGACTGGTGGTCCCATTGTTGTCCTCGTCCCACTTACACAATGTGTCAATAAGTGACTCTATGAGTGCTAGTGTGCCTGTACAACACATGGTGGTGAAATACCATGGGAGAGTGTGCCTGTAAGACATTGTGGTGATGTACCATGGGAGAGTGTGCCTGTGAGACACGTGGTGGTGATGTACCATGGGAGAGTGTGCCTGTAAGACACATGGTGGTGATGTACCATGGGAGAGTGTGCCTGTAAGACACATAGTGGTGATGTACCATGGGAGAGTGTGCCTGTAAGACACATGGTGGTGATGTACCATGGGAGAGAGTGCCTGTAAGACACATAGTGGTGATGTACCATGGGAGAGTGTGCCTGTAAGACACATGGTGGTGATGTACCATGGGAGAGTGTGCCTGTAGGACACATGCTGGTGATGTATCATGGGAGAGAGAGCCTGTAAGACACAGACATTCACCCAAAACGCTATGCGTGCTATTGGCTGTACAAGAATGTAAGAACCCTTGTATACAAAAATAATAAATAAAATACAATAATATATCATAATATATTACTGTATTATATCATAATTATGTAAAATATAATCATTCCTATTGTTTAGCTTTCTAAGTTTTCTCAAGCATTACATGGGTTACTGTGTGTAGGTGTTTAACATTGAGGGGGGGGGGGGCAGGGTCCATGCAGGCTTCACATACATCTGTAATTAGGTCAGTTTCAGTCTCATCTGTCCTGCACTTCGCAGTGTTCTACAATATTAAAGATTTTTATTTGAAACCATTTCATATAATAATGTGCCCCAGAGACATCATCTATAACTTTTGTTACTCCTCTGCATGATCCTTTTTTTCTAATTTCACCTAAAACATCATAAAACTTTTTCCTTGAAAGATTATCAGCAACTTTTGATCTCACAATATTATCTTTCTCTTTCTTAATCCTCTTTCTTGATGATATTGAGCCCTGGTGCCACACCTGAGCTGGGGCCACCAACCATCTCTGGGGCCCCCTGCATCTTTCCGTAGATTATGCCAAAAGGTTTAGGGCCCTGCTGCCTCTTTCCGTAGGTCATGCCAAAACGTCTGCAGTACCCTGCATCTTTTTGTGGGTTAGGCCAAAAGGTCTGGGACACCCTGCATCTTTCCATAGGTTATGCCAAATGGTTTGGAGAACCCTGCAACTTTCCATAGGGTTTTCCAAAAGATCTGGAGCACCCTGCATCTTTCTGTAGGTTATGCCAAAAGGTAGATCTATTTTGAATTTCCCCTAACATGAATATTCCAACCTGGCATACTACTTCTTTTATTGGTTATAAGATAAATACTCTCTTCCCCTGCACTATCTAGCACTGAAACGACTGATGTGAAAAAGTCCTTGAGATTGTTCTGGTGCAAATTGCACTGAATAATATTGCAAGCAATTGTATCACTTATGATTTGAGTATTAGTTAAGCAGGCATTTAAACTTATCCAGGTCAGCAAGAGTGGCCTTCCTACGTTTAGGTGTGTTCTAGGGAGGTTTATGTTATCTTTGGCAGCAGCAACTTGTGAGTGAGGTATATTGGAGGTGGCCATGGCAGGATGATACCAGGACAGGTTGTCATCACTGACAGCCTTATACTTAAAGGTGTGACCAGTTATATCATCAATAAGAAAATGATCAATATGAGACCTTCCATTCCTATCTCATGACATAAAGCTATAGTAATAGTAAATAAATCATTAATAGCAGGATTATGTCAATTTTCAGCATTCATGAATGCATTAAACAAATTTAAGTATACATCTTGGCAGGTAAAATCAGTGTTAAAAATCACCTACCACCCATGAGTTCAGCATTATGATACAAATTACTCAACTGATATATTTCTGATCATATATTTCCATACTCATCTGCACAGTTGATATTGCTTGTGGAAACCATGCATATACACACACACATAATCAAATACTGCTGAGCACCTGTCAGGCCCCTGAGAACTGAGTGGACAGCGCATCAGATTCATAGTCCTGAGGTTCCGGGTTCAATCCTTGGTGGAGGCGGAAACAAATGGGCAGAGTTTCTTTCATCCTGATGCGTCTGTTCACCTAGCACTAAGTATGTACCTGAGAGATAGACAGCTGCTACAGGCTGCTTCCTTGGGATTGTGTAACAAAAAAAAAAAGAGGCCTGGTCGAGGACCGGGCCGTGGGAACGATAAGCCCCGAAATCATCTCTAGATAACTATAGGACACAAGTATAGCAGGAGTGAGCCCTGATACAATATTGACAACCTCAACTTTACATTGCATATTGTTATGCCCAGGATAGCAGCAGCACCATAGGGTCTTCCAGGACCTGACCAGTCAATAGACATGTCAATACTGGCAGTGGAAAAAGAACTATCAATAAATTTGAAGTGGTTTTGATATTCATAAGATGTAAGCCAGTGTTCTTGCTAAACAAGAATATTTTGCACATACCAAAATGCTTTTAACGTTGATATATTCAGGGTTTGTTATTTCTCTAATTACCTTAATAACCGGGAATTATAACTTTACAAATACTGAAGCATTGTCATGGGGGTAAATAAACCATATTACGTGAAGATCATTTATGTGCTAATTAAAACAACACTTATAGTAAGAGGACAGTAAATTGGAATGTTGAGACAATTGTCAAGTAATAATAATATAATAATTAACAGGTTTTAAGAGCCATCTATTGCACATTATTCTAACTATAAATAATCTGAACTAATAATAGAGCCTAAATAAATAATAATTAAACATCATTCACATCCATCAAGAAATTAAACGACCAATCAAAACCATATAGGTTACTCCTACACCTCATAATACAAGCCAATAATGATCATAAATATACTTATCAATTAAACAATATTCAAACTAAGGACTTTACATCAATTTTTTTTAAATCACTAATTTAAAAGCAGACATCCTTTTATATTAATAAATTGTCAGATTAAGGCATTTGTAAACAAATGAAATAAATATTAGTAATTAAGCCTTTGATGAAATACTCCGCATTATAATACAAATTCTGGAGTCACTCATATATATGCAAAGTTTTGGTTTATAAAATACCAGATATAAGACACTACAAATATCAGAATCAGGCTAATATTATTGCCAGATTCATATACAGTACAGTATATATTTATATATATAGAATTGCTTGCTACTTATATATATATAATTGCCAGATTCATATATACATATATCGAATTGCTAGATCCATATAAATATAAAACTGCCCAATTCAAGATAATGTAATTAACATATTTATACTATATATATATATATATATATATATATATATATATATATATAACTGAAAACTCACACCCCAGAAGTGACTCGAACCCATACTCCCAGAAGCAACGCATCTGGTATGTACAAGACGCCTTAATCCACTTGACCATCACGACCGGACATAATGAGGTGATAGCCGAGGCTATTTGAACCACCCCACCGCCGGCACTCGGATAGTTATCTTGGGCATAGCATTTTACCAAATCACCTCATTCTTTTGGGGCAACACGTGAGGAACACAAATGCGAACAAGCCTGAATGGTCCCCAGGACATATGCAACTGAAAACTCACACCCCAGAAGTGACTCGAACCCATACTCCCAGAAGCAACGCATCTGGTATGTACAAGACGCCTTAATCCACTTGACCATCACGACCGGACATAATGAGGTGATAGCCGAGGCTATTTGAACCACCCCACCGCCGGCACTCGGATAGTTATCTTGGGCATAGCATTTTACCAAATCACCTCATTCTTTTGGGGCAACACGTGAGGAACACAAATGCGAACAAGCCTGAATGGTCCCCAGGACATATGCAACTGAAAACTCACACCCCAGAAGTGACTCGAACCCATACTCCCAGAAGCAACGCATCTGGTATGTACAAGACGCCTTAATCCACTTGACCATCACGACCGGACATAATGAGGTGATAGCCGAGGCTATTTGAACCACCCCACCGCCGGCACTCGGATAGTTATCAAACAGTTGCATATGCAGTTGCATATCAAGCAGTTGCATATCAAACAGTTTTCAGTTGCATATGTCCTGGGGACCATTCAGGCTTGTTCGCATTTGTGTTCCTCACGTGTTGCCCCAAAAGAATGAGGTGATTTGGTAAAATGCTATGCCCAAGATAACTATCCGAGTGCCGGCGGTGGGGTGGTTCAAATAGCCTCGGCTATCACCTCATTATGTCCGGTCGTGATGGTCAAGTGGATTAAGGCGTCTTGTACATACCAGATGCGTTGCTTCTGGGAGTATGGGTTCGAGTCACTTCTGGGGTGTGAGTTTTCAGTTGCATATGTCCTGGGGACCATTCAGGCTTGTTCGCATTTGTGTTCCTCACGTGTTGCCCCAAAAGAATGAGGTGATTTGGTAAAATGCTATGCCCAAGATAACTATCCGAGTGCCGGCGGTGGGGTGGTTCAAATAGCCTCGGCTATCACCTCATTATGTCCGGTCGTGATGGTCAAGTGGATTAAGGCGTCTTGTACATACCAGATGCGTTGCTTCTGGGAGTATGGGTTCGAGTCACTTCTGGGGTGTGAGTTTTCAGTTGCATATGTCCTGGGGACCATTCAGGCTTGTTCGCATTTGTGTTCCTCACGTGTTGCCCCAAAAGAATGAGGTGATTTGGTAAAATGCTATGCCCAAGATAACTATCCGAGTGCCGGCGGTGGGGTGGTTCAAATAGCCTCGGCTATCACCTCATTATGTCCGGTCGTGATGGTCAAGTGGATTAAGGCGTCTTGTACATACCAGATGCGTTGCTTCTGGGAGTATGGGTTCGAGTCACTTCTGGGGTGTGAGTTTTCAGTTGCATATGTCCTGGGGACCATTCAGGCTTGTTCGCATATATATATATATATATATATATATATATATATATATATATATATATATATATATATAAATATATATATATATATATATATATATGTCGTACCTAGTAGCCAGAACGCACTTCTCAGCCTACTATGCAAGGCCCAATTTGCCTAATAAGCCAAGTTTTCCTGAATTAATCGTTTTTCGACTACCTAACCTAACCTAACCTAACTTTTTCGGCTACCTAACGTAACCTAACCTATAAAGATAGGTTAGGTTAGGTTAGGTAGGGTTGGTTAGGTTCGGTCATATATCTACGCTAATTTTAACTCCAATAAAAAAAAATTGACCACATACATAATGAAATGGGTAGCTTTATCATTTCATAAGAAAAAAATTGGAGAAAATATATTAATTCAGGAAAACTTGGCTTATTAGGCAAATCGGGCCTTGCATAGTAGGCTGTAAAGTGCGTTCTGGCTACTAGGTACGACATATATATATATATATATATATATATATATATATATATATATATATATATATATATATTTATATATATATATATATATATATATATATATATATATATATATATAAATATATATATATATATATATATATATATATATGTCGTACCTAGTAGCCAGAACTCACTTCTCAGCCTACTATTCAAGGCCCGATTTGCCTAATAAGCCAAGTTTTCCTGAATTAATATATTTACTATAATTTTTTTCTTATGAAATGATAAAGCAACCCTTTTCTCTATGTATGAGGTCAATTTTTTTTTATTGGAGTTAAAATTAACGTAGATATATGACCGAACCTAACCAACCCTACCTAACCTAACCTAACCTATATTTATAGATAAGGTTAGGTTAGCTAGCCAAAAAAAGCTAGGTTAGGTTAGGTTAGGTAGGTTAGGTAGACGAAAAATCATTAATTCATGAAAACTTGGCTTATTAGGCAAATCGGGCCTTGATTAGTAGGCTGAGAAGTGCGTTCTGGCTATTAGGTACGACATATATATATATATATATATATATATATATATATATATATATATATATATATATATATATATATATATATATATATATATATATATATATATATATGCAATTGACGATCACAAAACACTGATCATTTTATGCGGAAAATCCACAGAGAAATATGAAATCTTTCATAAAAGTAAGATTAATAATTCTAACACGAATTTTCTCAATCTTTCGTACATTTCTTTTCACTGTTGGTGGTAATTCAAAAATCAATTCTCCAAAATTCATTTTGCACCTCATTTCATATTTCTCTGTGGATTTTCCGCATATATATATATATATATATATATATATATATATATATATATATATATATATATATATATATATATATATATATATATATATGTCATACCGAGTAGCCAAAACGCACTTCTCTGCCTACTATGCAAGGCCCGATTTGCCTAATAAGCCAAGTTTTCCTGAATTTAAATATTTTCTCTAATTTTTTTCTTATGAAATGATAAAGCTACCCATTTCATTATGTATGACGTCAATTTTGTTTTATTGTAGTTAAAATTAACGTAGATATATGACCGAACCTAACCAACCCTACCTAACCTAACCTAACCTATCTTTATAGGTTAGGTTGGGTTAGGTAACCGAAAAAGGTAGGTTAGGTTAGGTTAGGTAGGTTAGGTCGTCGAAAAAACATTAATTCATGAAAACTTGGCTTATTAGGCAAATTGGGCCTTGCATAGTAGGCTGAGAAGGTCGTTCTGGCTACTAGGTACGACATATATATATATATATATATATATATATATATATATATATATATATATATATATGTCGTACCTAGTAGCCAGAACTCACTTTTTGGCCTACTATTCAAGGCCCGATTTGCCTAATAAGCCAAGTTTTCATGAATTAATTGTTTTTCGACTACCTAACCTACCTAACCTAACCTAACCTAACTTTTTCGGCTACCTACCCAAACCTAACCTATAAAGATAGGTTTGGTTAGGTTAGGTAGGGTTGGTTAGGTTCGGTCATATATCTACGTTAATTTTAACTCCAATAAAAAAAAATTGACCTCATACATAATAAAATGGGTAGCTTTATCATTTCATAAGAAAAAAATTAGAAAAAATATATAATTTCAGGAAAACTTGGCTTATTAGGCAAATCGGGCCTTGAATAGTAGGCCAAAAAGTGAGTTCTGGCTACTAGGTACGACATATATATATATATATATATATATATATATGTGGATTTTCCGCATATATATATATATATATATATATATATATATATATATATATATATATATATATAAATATATATATATATATATATATATATATATATAAATATATATATATATATATATATATATATATATAAATATATATATATATATATATATATAAATATATATATATAAATATATATATATATATAAATATATATATATATAAATATATATATATATAAATATATATATATATAAATATATATATATATAAATATATATATATATAAATATATATATATATATAAATATATATATATATATATATATATATATATATATATATATATATATATATATATATATATAAATATATATATATATATATATATATATATATATATATATATATATATATAAATATATATATATAAATATATATATATATATATATATATATAAATATATATATATATATATAAATATATATATATATATATAAATATATATATATATATAAATATATATATATATATATATATATATATAAATATATATATATAAATATATATATATATATATATATATATATATATAAATATATATATATATATATATAAATATATATAACTGAAAACTCACACCCCAGAAGTGACTCGAACCCATACTCCCAGAAGCAACGCAACTGGTATGTACAAGACGCCTTAATCCACTTGACCATCACGACCGGACATAATGAGGTGATAGCCGAGGCTATTTGAACCACCCCACCGCCGGCACTCGGATAGTTATCTTGGGCATAGCATTTTACCAAATCACCTCATTCTTTGGGGCACACGTGAGGAACACAAATGCGAACAAGCCTGAATGGTCCCCAGGACAATATGCAACTGAAAACTCACACCCCAGAAGTGACTCGAACCCATACTCCCAGAAGCAACGCAACTGGTATGTACAAGACGCCTTAATCCACTTGACCATCACGACCGGACATAATGAGGTGATAGCCGAGGCTATTTGAACCACCCCACCGCCGGCACTCGGATAGTTATCTTGGGCATAGCATTTTACCAAATCACCTCATTCTTTGGGGCACACATGAGGAACACAAATGCGAACAAGCCTGAATGGTCCCCAGGACAATATGCAACTGAAAACTCACACCCCAGAAGTGACTCGAACCCATACTCCCAGAAGCAACGCAACTGGTATGTACAAGACGCCTTAATCCACTTGACCATCACGACCGGACATAATGAGGTGATAGCCGAGGCTATTTGAACCACCCCACCGCCGGCACTCGGATAGTTATCTTGGGCATAGCATTTTACCAAATCACCTCATTCTTTGGGGCACACGTGAGGAACACAAATGCGAACAAGCCTGAATGGTCCCCAGGACAATATGCAACTGAAAACTCACACCCCAGAAGTGACTCGAACCCATACTCCCAGAAGCAACGCAACTGGTATGTACAAGACGCCTTAATCCACTTGACCATCACGACCGGATATAATGAGGTGATAGCCGAGGCTATTTGAACCACCCCACCGCCGGCACTCGGATAAATATTGTACTGGGGACCATTCAGGCTTGTTTGCATTTGTGTTCCTCACGTGTGCCCCAAAGAATGAAGTGATTTGGTAAAATGCTATGCCCAAGATAACTATCCGAGTGCCGGCGGTGGGGTGGTTCAAATAGCCTCGGCTATCACCTCATTATGTCCGGTCGTGATGGTCAAGTGGATTAAGGCGTCTTGTACATACCAGTTGCGTTGCTTCTGGGAGTATGGGTTCGAGTCACTTCTGGGGTGTGAGTTTTCAGTTGCATATTGTCCTGGGGACCATTCAGGCTTGTTCGCATTTGTGTTCCTCACGTGTGCCCCAAAGAATGAGGTGATTTGGTAAAATGCTATGCCCAAGATAACTATCCGAGTGCCGGCGGTGGGGTGGTTCAAATAGCCTCGGCTATCACCTCATTATGTCCGGTCGTGATGGTCAAGTGGATTAAGGCGTCTTGTACATACCAGTTGCGTTGCTTCTGGGAGTATGGGTTCGAGTCACTTCTGGGGTGTGAGTTTTCAGTTGCATATTGTCCTGGGGACCATTCAGGCTTGTTCGCATTTGTGTTCCTCACGTGTGCCCCAAAGAATGAGGTGATTTGGTAAAATGCTATGCCCAAGATAACAATCCGAGTGCCGGCGGTGGGGTGGTTCAAATAGCCTCGGCTATCACCTCATTATGTCCGGTCGTGATGGTCAAGTGGATTAAGGCGTCTTGTACATACCAGTTGCGTTGCTTCTGGGAGTATGGGTTCGAGTCACTTCTGGGGTGTGAGTTTTCAGTTGCATATTGTCCTGGGGACCATTCAGGCTTGTTCGCATTTGTGTTCCTCACGTGTGCCCCAAAGAATGAGGTGATTTGGTAAAATGCTATGCCCAAGATAACTATCCGAGTGCCGGCGGTGGGGTGGTTCAAATAGCCTCGGCTATCACCTCATTATGTCCGGTCGTGATGGTCAAGTGGATTAAGGCGTCTTGTACATACCAGTTGCGTTGCTTCTGGGAGTATGGGTTCGAGTCACTTCTGGGGTGTGAGTTTTCAGTTGCATATTGTCCTGGGGACCATTCAGGCTTGTTCGCATAAATATATATATATATATATATATATATATATATATATATATATATATATATATATATATATATATAAATATATATATATATATATAAATATATATATATATATAAATATATATATATATATATATATATATATATATATATATATATATAAATATATATATATATATATATATATATAAATATATATATATATAAATATATATATATAAATATATATATATAAATATATATAACTGAAAACTCACACCCCAGAAGTGACTCGAACCCATACTCCCAGGAGCCACGCAACTGGTATGTACAAGACGCCTTAATCCACTTGACCATCACGACCGGACATAATGAGGTGATAGCCGAGGCTATTTGAACCACCCCACCGCCGGCACTCGGATAGTAATCTTGGGCATAGCATTTTACCAAATCACCTCATTCTTTGGGGCACACGTGAGGAACACAAATGCGAACAAGCCTGAATGGTCCCCAGGACAATATGCAACTGAAAACTCACACCCCAGAAGTGACTCGAACCCATACTCTCAGGAGCCACGCAAGTGGTATGTACAAGACGCCTTAATCCACTTGACCATCACGACCGGACATAATGAGGTGATAGCCGAGGCTATTTGAACCACCCTACCGCCGGCACTCGGATAGTAATCTTGGGCATAGCATTTTACCAAATCACCTCATTCTTTGGGGCACACGTGAGGAACACAAATGCGAACAAGCCTGAATGGTCCCCAGGACAATATTTATCCGAGTGCCGGCGGTGGGGTGGTTCAAATAGCCTCGGCTATCACCTCATTATGTCCGGTCGTGATGGTCAAGTGGATTAAGGCGTCTTGTACATACCAGTTGCGTGGCTCCTGGGAGTATGGGTTCGAGTCACTTCTGGGGTGTGAGTTTTCAGTTGCATATTGTCCTGGGGACCATTCAGGCTTGTTCGCATATATATATATATATATAAATATATATATATATATATTAATATATAATATATTTATATAAATATATATATATATAAATATATATATATAAATATATATATATATATATAAATATATATATATATAAATATATATATATATATAAATATATATATATATATAAATATATATATATATATATATAAATATATATATATATATATAAATATATATATATATAAATATATATATATATATATATATATAAATATATATATATATATATATATATATATATATATATATAAATATATATATATATATAAATATATATATATATATATATAAATGCGAACAAGCCTGAATGGTCCCCAGGACATATGCAACTGAAAACTCACACCCCAGAAGTGACTCGAACCCATACTCCCAGAAGCAACGCATCTGGTATGTACAAGACGCCTTAATCCACTTGACCATCACGACCGGACAAAATGAGGTGATAGCCGAGGCTATTTGAACCACCCCACCGCCGGCACTCGGATAGTTATCTTGGGCATAGCATTTTACCAAATCACCTCATTCTTTGGGGCAACACGTGAGGAACACAAATTCGCATTTGTGTTCCTCACGTGTTGCCCCAAAGAATGAGGTGATTTGGTAAAATGCTATGCCCAAGATAACTATCCGAGTGCCGGCGGTGGGGTGGTTCAAATAGCCTCGGCTATCACCTCATTTTGTCCGGTCGTGATGGTCAAGTGGATTAAGGCGTCTTGTACATACCAGATGCGTTGCTTCTGGGAGTATGGGTTCGAGTCACTTCTGGGGTGTGAGTTTTCAGTTTGATATATATATAAATATATATATATAAATATATATATATATATATATATATATAAATATATATATATATAAATATATATATATATATATATATATATAAATATATATATATATATATATATATATATATATATATACTAATATATATATTAGTATATTTTGGTAGCAGTCTTTCCTGTAGACATATATTATTAAATATGACCGAAAAAGTAAGATTAATAATTCTAACACGAATTTTCTCAATCTTTCGTACATTTCTTTTCACTGTTGGTGGTAATTCAAAAATCAATTCTCCAAAATTCATTTTTATTTCTAGTCTGACGCGACACTTGAGCGCATTTCGTAAAACTTATTACATTTTCAAAGACTTTAGTTTACACATACACAACTGAATAGAACTTACACATCTCCGATTTGTTTATATCTACATTTGAGTGAGGTGGATGGGGTGAGGTGGTATTTAATAGGGTATTAATTTCATCAACACAAGACAGAACACGAAACAATGGGTATTGAATAGAAGTGATTGTAGAAAGCCTATTGGTCCATATTTCTTGATGCTTCTATATTGGAGCGGAGTCTTGAGGTGGGTAGAATATAGTTGTGCATTAATTGGCTGTTGATTGCTGGTGTTGATTTCTTGATGTGTAGTGCCTCGCAAACGTCAAGCCGTCTGCTATCGCTGTATCTATCGATGATTTCTGTGTTGTTTACTAGAATTTCTCTGGCGATGGTTTGGTTGTGGGAAGAGAGAATGAACTAATGAACGTTCTCTTCCCACAACCAAACCATCGCCAGAGAAATTCTAGTAAACAACACAGAAATCATCGATAGATACAACAAATCTCAGTGAACGATATCCACCATAATAGCTAAAAGGACATTATAGGTGCTAAAGTGATGCATCATTACAGACAAATGTTAAAACGAATGGAAAAACAAATGTCTCTTGACAAATTTGTAGTGAGACAAACAAGCACTGAACCACAACCAGGTCCTAGTGGTATTCAGGCAAAACGTAGGAGAGAGAGTACACCAGAGAAAACATCACTGCCTGATGTGATAATGGAAGGGAACTCCCCTTCCAAACAGTAACAACTCTCCTCCTCCCCCCTCATCACCATCTTCCATACGCCATCAAGAGCCCTCCATAAAGGTAAGAGTAACTTTAGTACTGTATTGTAGCTAGAAAAAAAACATTGTATTCGTATAAAATGTATTTTTATGTTAATATTTTGGAGGGTGGGGAACGGATTAATTCAAATCCTTTATTTCTTATGGGAAGTAAGTAAGTAATTATCAAAAGAAGGAACCAAACCGGGAAGGCTATGTAGCACCATCAAGTACGCAAAATAATCAGAGGGCGCTAAATATCACCAAGGATGCCAATACGAGAACAAAAACGCATAAGGCGAACAATATCAAAAGTATCCGAGTCACCAAGAATTCTATCGAGGGACAGGTGACCGCGAGGGGCGGTCGGAAAGCAAGACACACGCTCGTCCTGGAAGTCAGGACATTCAAGAAGGACATGCACGACCGTAAGAGGGACAATGCAACTAGGACAATAAGGAGCAGGGCGGCGCTCCATCAAGTGACCATGGGTTAAGCGAGTATGGCCAATACGCAACCTCGCCAGAGCTGTTTCCCACCGCCGGTTACGGTGGAAGGAGGACGGCCACGAGGAAACACAACATTTAAGAGTACGTAGCTTGTTACCAGTAACAGACAACCAAGAAGCCTGCCAACGGGTAAGGACTGAGGAATGGATAACCGGGTAAAAGTCGGAATACGGAATGCCTTTGCGAGAGATGGGACAAGAGCGGACAGCTTCCTTGGCAGCAGCATCCGCACACTCATTTAAAGACACACCAATATGGCTGGGAACCCAACAAAACTCAACCGACTTAAATTTACTGTGAACGAGAAACAGCCAATGCTGGATCTCGACAACTACTGGATGAACCGGATTAAAGGACCCGGGAGCCATGAGGGCACTACGAGAGTCAACAACAACCACAAAGGAAGACTGACAACGAGAAAGCAGGAGACGAAGAGCATAGAGAATAGCATAAAGTTCCGCTGTAAAGATGCTAGTCTCCGGAGGCAAGCGACACATATAAGTGCGGCAAGCGACACATATAAGTGCGATCAGGAAAAACAACAGAGTAGCCAACACCGTCCGCTGACTTAGACCCATCGGTGAAGACAGAAACGGAGCGGGAGTGAGAAGAAAAGTGCTCGAGGAAAAGGCGTTTTAGAACCGTAGGAAGGGTAAAAGCTTTAGTGATACGGGTCAAGGATGTACAAAACCTCGGAAGAGGGACCCTCCACGGGGGCAAAGAAGGAACAACACGAGGAGAAACATCAGAAATACGAACGGAAAGAGAATCCTGTAGGCGAGATAACCGGACAGAAAGAGGGAGGTGGTGAAGAGGAACAGGAACCGCAGGATGGGTAAAAGTTAAAGCACGACAGAGGCGAGAGGAAGGATGTTGCAAGGACCGCGCAAGATAGCGAAGACAGTAGCGATCATGGCGGTCCTGGAGAGACAGGAAGCCAGTGTCAACATACAAGCTAAGGATGGGAGTCGAACGAAAGGCACCAGAACTGAGGCGCAACCCAGTATGGTGCAAAGCATCAAGACGGCGAAGAGTAGAAGGAGAAGCAGACGAGTAAGCAGGGCAACCATAATCGAGCTTAGACAGGACGAGAGAGGAATGAAAAGCAAGGAGAGTGCGCCTATCTGCCCCCCAAGAAGTATGGGACAAGACCCGAAGGAGGGTAAGGGCCTTAGAGCACTCAACACGGAGGTAAGAGATATGGGGAGACCAAGACAAACGAGTGTCAAGGAATAACCCCAAAAGCTTCGCGGAATCTTTGTATTCAAGGGGATGACCATAAAGTGACAAAGAGGGACGAAGAACAACCCGTTTCCGCGTAAAAGTCATGGCACAAGTCTTAGAAGTAGAGAACTTGAAGCCATGACCTGTGGCCCAAGACGACACGGCATCAATTGCAAGTTGAAGCCGGCGTTGGAGGAGAGGCGAATCATCACCCTGACAACAAAGGGTAAGATCATCGACATAGAGAGCGGGGAAGACACCAGAAGGAAGAGAGGAAAGAAGACCATTGAGGGCAACCAGAAAAAGAGTAGTGCTCAGAACACTACCCTGGGGCACACCTTCGTATTGCTGAAAAGAGGGAGAGAGAGCGGTACCAAGGCGCACCCGAAAGGAACGACGAGAGAGGAAGCTGCGGAGAAAGAGAGGGAGATGACCACGAAGGCCAAAAGAATGAAGTTGAGATAGGATATGATAACGCCAAGTGGTGTCGTAAGCCTTTTCTAGGTCAAAAAGGACGGCAACAACGGAGGTCTTCGCAGCAAAAGCAGTACGAATATAGACCTCCAAGTTCACCAGGACATCTGTCGTGCTGCGGCACTTGCGGAAACCAAATTGAGAAGGGGAGAGGTGGTGATGGTGTTCCAGGAACCACATCAGACGAACGTTAACCATACGTTCAAAGAGTTTGCAGACACAACTTGTGAGAGCAATAGGGCGAAAGTCCTTAGGGGAAGTACCCAGAGACCCCGGTTTGCGAACAGGGAGGACAACGGCATCGAGCCAGTCCTCAGGGACTGACGACGACTCCCAGATCCGATTATACAGACTCAGTAAATACTGAGACGCGCTCGGAGGGAGATGGCGAAGCATCTCATAATGAATACCATCGGAGCCCGCCGCCGTAGAACCGCAGAGGGCCAGGGCAGAACGAAGTTCAGAGAGAGAGAAGGGATCATTATAGGGAAGCTGAAGATGAGTGCAGAAATCTAAAGGACGAGACTCAAGGACAGGTTTACGAAGAAGGAAAGATTGGGGAAGATGAAGACCAGAGCTAACAGAAGAAAAGTGGGAACCCAGTTCGGAAGCGACCTGCAACGGGTCCGCCACAAGAGTATCATGGAGGCGAAGGACCGGTGAAACATCGGGAACGAACTTACCCGCTATCTTGCGGATACGCTTCCAGATCTGGGCCAGAGGGGTTTCGGACGTAATTGTCGAGACATAAGATGCCCAACATTCACGTTTAGCCGTACGGATGGCCCTACGGGCCACCGCACTCGCTTTCCGAAAGAAAAGAAAAGAATCGGTCGTCTGCCTACGGCGGTGCTTCTTCCAGGCTGCACGCTTACAGCGGACAGCCCGAGCACAGTCCGCATTCCACCAGGGAACGCACTTCCGTGGACCCCGAGAGGAAGAGCGAGGAATAGAGCGGAGGGCAGCGTCGAAGACAGTGTCATGAAAAAGGAGGAGAGCGCGAGAGAGGGGCAGAAGGGAGAGGTCAGAGAGAGTAGCACTGAGGGAAAATAGGGTCCAGTCCGCCTTAGCAAACTGCCACCTAGGGAAAGAGAGGGAAGGGCGAAAAGAGAAAAAGGAAACAAGGATGGGGAAATGATCACTTCCATGGAGGTCATCAAGAACCTGCCACGTGAAATCTAAGTAAAGAGAAGAAGAGCAGAGAGAAAGATCAAGACAAGAAAGGGTGCGAGTCCGAGAGTCCAAATGAGTGGGCTCACCAGAATTCAGAAGAGACAGGGAAGAAGAGAGGAGAAACGGCTCAAGGAGGCGACCCCGGGTATTCGTCAGAACGTCACCCCAAAGAGAATGACGACAATTGAAGTCACCCAGCAGGAGCACAGGCTCCGGCAAGGAGTCTAGGAGGTGTTTCAAATCAGGAAGAGAGAGCGGGACACTCGGGGGGAGATAAATGGAACAAACTGTGTACCATTTCCCCACAAAGATACGAGCAGCAGAACAATGGAGAGGCGAAGGTTAAAAGTAAAGGAACAAAGGGAACATCAGCCCGAATCAAGAGAGCAGAAGAATTAGAAGCCCCAGCAATGGCTGGGGGGGGAGGAGAGAAAGGAATAGCCACGAAAACGACCAGGACGAGCACCAAGCATTGGCTCCTGGAGACAGACACAAAGGGGCGAAAACCGCGAAATCAGAAGTTGGAGTTCGAGGAAATTGGAGTAATAACCTCGAACGTTCCATTGAAGAATGGACAACGACGAGAAGAGAAAGGACAAAAACAGAGAACAAGGAAGAAACAAAGGCGAAAGAGCAACAGAGCACGTTAAAGAATATCAGGGTCGGGATCAGGGTCAGCAAAGTCAGGGTTAGGGGGCATGGGTAAACTGAGCAAAGACGGAGGGAAGGAAACGGGAGAACAGATCAGAGGCGGGCGGGCAGGGTCCGGAGGAAGAGGAGGAGACAACGGAGAGGAGCAGTCAAGGACAGCAGCAGGAAGAGGGGGAGTAGAAAGAGGGGAGTGCACCCCAGCAAGAGCAGCAACCGAAAGGGAAGCAGGGGCCAAAGAAACCTCCATAGCAGGAACAGGGGGCGCAAGCACTGAAACGGGAGGGGAAGGAGCAACAGAGCCAGAAGGAGGAGCTGAGGAAGAAAGCGAAGCCTTCTTACCCACCGGGGAAGAGGAAGGAGAGGAGCCAGGCTTACGCTTCTGACTTAAAGAGACCGGTGTCCCAGCAACTACGTACCGGGCAACGGATTCCAGTGTCTCAACAGGAGAAGTCGAACGAGAGCACACACGACGGCCGTTAGGAGAGCGATGGACATCCGCCCGCACCGACAGGCGGTGGGGAGAGCCGATAGATGGAGGAAGAGGATGGGAAGGAGGATCGGAGCGGGACGAGGAAGAAGACACAGAAGACACGACAGACCGGGTAGAAGGAAGGGGAACCCCAGACAGAGGACCAGGAGGAGGATCCTTCGGGAGAGAACCCAAAGGGACAGAGGAGGGGGCAGTGGGCGCATCAGGGTCCAAGGCCCGGAAACGGTTGAGAGTCTGAGGAAGGCGGGAAGGACGAGGAGAGGAAGAGCGCAACAAGCGAGCATAAGAGATATTAGCATAAGGCGGGAGCCGGCGAACCTGGCGCCTCGCCTCAGGAAAAGATAAACGCTCCCGGTGCTTCAAGTTGAGGACGGCTGCCTCAAGCTTGTAATGGGCACACGCACGGGAGAAGGTAGGATGGGTCTCACCGCAGTTGAGGCAACGAGCCTGGGGAGAAGCGCACTCCGACTTAGAGTGACCTTCGCCACCACACAAAGGACAGAGAGAGACAGTCCCGGAGCAGAGGAGGGCACCATGCCCAAACCTCCAGCACTTGTTGCAGAGCCGAGGAGAAGGAATGTACTCCTGGACAGAGCACCTGGCACCAGCAAGAATGACGATGGAGGGGTGGAAGGGTCCTACCATCAAAGGTAATCTTCACAACCCGGAGGGGTTGACGGCGACTACCACGAGGGGGACGAGTAAACGTGTCCACCTGGAGAATAGAATGGCCCTGGGCAGCAAGGATATGTCGAATATCGTCGTGGCAGTCGCGCAGGTCCCGAACACCGGTCGCAACATGGGGCGGGAGCAAAATAGTGCCAACACTGGCATTCAACTGAGCGTTCTTCGAGACCTGAACGGGGGTCTCGCCAAGGCAGGATAAGGCAGCCAAGCGGGAAGCAGCATCCTGAGAAGGAGCAGCAACGACACGTGTACCGAGACGAGTGGGGTTGAAAGTAATGGAGGCATCCACGGAATCAATGAGATGTCGATGGAGGGAGAAATCGTCAGGAGGCGCAGAATCAAGAGGGAGGAGATCAAAATATTTGGCCCACGAAGCGGGACCAAACAAGGCTTGATAGGTAGCAGAACTAGAAGGAATCAAGCGAGGGCGGCCGTGACGAGGACGGCGGTGAGAACCCCCAGAGAGAGAGGGGTTAAAAGGCGCAGTAGTTACAACTAGAGAAGGAGCCGCGCCAGGGGACGAGGTAGTCACCACTGGGGGCTTGGGGCTCGACCCAACCACAGAGGAGGGAGGGGAGCCAGAGGAAGGAGTCAGAGAGGCCAAAGGAGGAGCAAGGTCGGGGCCCAATGCAGCAGAGGCTACAGAGCCCGGTCATCCAATACGGACCGACTCAGGGGCTTGGTCGCCCACCCCACGAGCCTGAGAAGGTAAACCAGAAGAAGCCGAAACAGGGGTTATCATCTTGATGAAAAGAAGAATTCACTCACGAATGTGCCCCCACACCCACCATGGAGCCACAATTAGAGGCAGGACACCCAACAAGAAGCTATCGCCGATCTTGTCGGGGCCTCCTAGGGGTGCGTCGTGAGTATACGCCCCACAAACGCCACCTTAAGAAACCGACAGTCCGTCGAGATCGGGTTCAGTGACGAAGTGGGGATTGACAATAAAAGGTTCCCCTCGCTCTCGACGTCGGGTACTGCAGTTCTACGGGTGCAAGAGTATGCCTCCTCAAGCACCCGGGCGTCAAAATAGAAGAAGTCCAAGGGAAGAACCAGAACGAGCAAAAGGTCGACAGGAAACGGCAAGCAGATAGGAGAAGAGGGGGGAGAAAAACGAAACAGAAGGAAAAGGAAAAGATGCCCAGCAGAATTGGAGAGGACGGCAGCAGGAGCACAAGGCTAGAAAAGGACAGAGGACTGTCCCAAGGAGCATCACACTCCGGCAGCCGCCCACTAAGCCCCCACACGGTGACAACGAGCTGAGCGGGGAGGGGGTTTCTTATGGGAAAATTCGCTTCGACTTCCGATATTTCGACATCCAATCCGTCTCTGGGAACGGATTAGCATCGGAAGTCGAGGCCCCATTGTATATATATATATGAGTTTTATAATTGCCAGTCTCAGGATACTATAACTGCCAGATTCAGGTTAATATAACTGACAGTCAGGCTTTGATACTGTAAGCCATACCTACCTTTTACTTAAGCTTAATCATTACGGAATCTGAGGCCTTCCTGATAACTATATTCTATCATATCTTAATGATAGACACCAATATGTAGCCATTAATGACATAACCCCCCCCCCCACATCTCTACTGTAACCGTAGGAGTGCCACAGGGCAGCATCTTAGAACCTCTCCTATTGCTTATATACCTCAATGATTTACCAAATGTCTCTAACATCCTTAAACCAATACTATTTGCTGGCGATACTGCCTTCATCTATTCAAACTCCAATGCATCACACAATAAGTAATATTGTAAACAACAAATTGAAACAAACTGGATGTGGTTGGATGTCAACCAACAAACTAAATATAGAGAAGACCTATTACATTGTATTTGGAAGTAAATTATCAAATGAAATTCACCTTCAAATAGATAATGTCAACATTACCATTAAAAGTGATGAAAAAGTTCCTTGGCTTATACATAAACAAGAGTAAATTTGAACACTCACATACAGTACACAGGCAAAGTCTCAAACTGTTGGTATATTCTCAAAAATCACATATTATATTCCCAACTCTTCTGTCCTTTCACTATACTATTCCATAAGCTATTCCTGTTTAACATAATGAAAATGCTAAAGATGATAATTTTTTTTGAGAAACGTACATAGAAAATGGGTTACAAGCACAATGTTGGATTTCTAGATAAAGCAATCAGTAGGTAAGGTAGGTTACATGGCATTTATTAGGTAGTACTTAGTTTCTCTCTTAAACTGGTTGAGAGAGGAACAGTCTTTGATGTTATTGGGAAGAACATTTTACATTTTGGGACCCTTGATTTGTGGAATATTTCCACTTTGGCTAAGTCGCACTCTTGGAACGTCAAATAAATATTTGTTTCTAGTGTGGATTTCAAAGATTTTGTTACAGCCCTCTACCTTGTATTTAAGAACAGGTTTAGCATTGCAGTTCAGAGTTTCATATTATATATATATATATATATATATATATATATATATATATATATATATATATATATATATATATATATATATATATATATATATATATATATATATGTGTGTGTGTGTGTGTAGTGCACTTGACAGGGTGTGAAGTGACTTAGACTTAATATCTAAAATATTCAATGATTTAGATTTAAGAAAGGGGGGAGGGGAGGGCAGAATGCTGTCTGTGGCTTCAGTTTGTTATTGTTCTAATTGATGATTTGTTTTGAGTAATTAGAGATCATAGATAATTTAGGGAGAACCCCAGGCAATGATACCAAAATTGTGATAAGGAAAGACGAGAGGCCAATAAAGCTTAACCAAGGTAGAGGGTGACGTACATAATATCTGATTTAGAAAAGAATGCCAAGTAATTTTAAGATATTTTTTAGCTATAATTTGTATGTGACACTGGAAATTCAGCTTTTTATCAATGAGAACATCATGGAATTTACCATCTACTTTATTACCAATCTGGATATTGCCAATTCTTAGGATTGGAGAAAATGAGGGTTGTGTAAACAGCAAATAAAACTGGCTTGAGGTATTGAGAGGCATTCGGAATGTCATTAATGTAGATGAAAAAGAGTACACAAGTAATTATCAAAAGAGGGCACCAAGCCCGGAAGGCTACGAAGCACCATCAACTGTGTGGGATATAAAAAAAACGGTAAATATCACTAAGGATGCCAATTCGAGAACAAAAGTGCATAAGGCAGACAATATCAAAGGTATCTGATTCCTCAAGGATTCTATCGAGGAACAAGTGACCACGAGGGACAGTCAGGAAACAAGACACACACGCCTCCTGGAAGTCAGGACATTCAACAAGGATATGCACGACCGTAAGAGGGACAATGCAGTTTGGAAAATAAAGAGCAGGGCGGCGCTCCATTAAGTGCCTATGAATTAAACATTTATGACTAATACGTAATCTCATCAGAGCCATTTCTCACCACCAATTATGGTGATGGGAGGAGGGCCACGGGGGCACACTACCTTCAAGAGTATGCAGTTTGTCACGAGTAACAGAAGACCAACAATCCTGCCAATGGGTAAGGATGGAGGAATGAATAACTGGGTAGAAGTCAGAATAAGGAACACCTTTAAGGGAGATGGGGCAAGTGCAGATAGCCTCCTTAGTGACAGAGTCCGCTCGCTCATTTAAGGACACACAAATATGGCTGGGAAACTGGCAAAATTTCACTGTCTTAAATCTATTGGAGATAAGAAACAGCCAATGTTGAATTTCGACTACAACCGAATGAACTGGATTAAAGGGCTCCAGAGCCATGAGGGCACTGTGAGAGTCAACTACAACAATAAAGGAAAATTGACAGCAAGAAAGCTGTTGACAAAGTGCATACAAAATAGCACAAAGTTCTGCTGTGGAGATGCTAGTCTCTGGATGCAGGCGACACATAGGTGTGGTCAGGAAAAACAACAGAGTAGGCTACACCATCTGCAGACTTTGACCCCATCTGTGAAGACGGAAATGGAGCGGAAGTATGAAGAAAAGTGTACAAGGAAAAGTACGACATAAGCGAGAGTGAGGAGGGTGTTGTAGGGACTGTGCAATGTAGCAAAGGCAGTAGCGATCATGGCAGTCCTGTAGATACAGTATGCCTGTTTCATCATACCGGCTTAGGGTAGGAGTCAAACGCAAGGCACCAGAGCTGAGGTATAACCCATTATGGTGCAGAGCATCAAGACAGCAAAGAGTAGGAGAGGCAGACGAGTAAGCAAGACAACCATACTTGAGTTTAGACAGCACGAAGGTGGAGCGTGCTCGTATCAGCTCCCAAGGAAGTATAACTTACCTTAAGTAAATTAAGGACCTTAGAGCATCCAACTCAAGAGGTTGGAGATATGGGGAGACCAAAACAAACGAGTTTCAAAGATTAACTCCATAAGTTTACCAAAATCTTTGCACAAAAGGGGATTACCATAAAGCGACAAAGGGGGATGAAGAACGACCTACTTCCGAGTAAAAGTCATCGCAAAAGTTTTAGTTGTAGAGAACTTGATGCCATGATTGGTGTCCCAGGATGACACGGCATCAATCGCAAGTTGAAGTCGCCGTTGAAGGAAAGGCAAGTCATCACCTTGACAGCAATGGGTAAGATTGTCAACATAGAGAGCTGATGAGATTCCAGAGGGAAGGGAGTAAAGAAGACCACTGAGGGCAACCAGGAAAATTAGTAAGTGTTCAGAACACTACTGTGAGGTACACCTTCATATTGCCGTAAAGAGGCAGAATGGTACAAACCATCACTAAAGGAACGATTAGAGCAGAAGCTTCATAGGAAGAGGAGGAGATTACCACGAATGGAGTTGGGACAAAATATGGTATCTCCAGGTGGTGTCATATGCCTTTTTCAGGTCAAAAAAAGGACAGCAACAACAGAGGTCTTTGCAGCAAAAGTAAGTAAGTAAGTAATTATCAAAAGAAGGCACCAAACCGGGAAGGCTATGTAGCACCATCAAATACGCAAAATAATCAGAGGGCGCTAAATATCACCAAGGATGCCAATACGAGAACAAAAACGCATAAGGCGAACGATATCAAAAGTATCCGAGTCACCAAGAATTCTATCGAGGGACAGGTGACCGCGAGGGGCGGTCGGAAAGCAAGACACACGCTCGTCCTGGAAGTCAGGACATTCAAGAAGGACATGCACGACCGTAAGAGGGACAATGCAACTAGGACAATAAGGAGCAGGGCGGCGCTCCATCAAGTGACCATGGGTGAAGCGAGTATGGCCAATACGCAACCTCGCCAGAGCTGTTTCCCACCGCCGGTTACGGTGGAAGGAGGACGGCCACGAGGAAACACAACATTTAAGAGTACGTAGCTTGTTACCAGTAACAGACAACCAAGAAGCCTGCCAACGGGTAAGGACTGAGGAATGGATAACCGGGTAAAAGTCGGAATACGGAATGCCTTTACGAGAGATGGGACAAGAGCGGACAGCTTCCTTAGCGGCAGCATCCGCACGCTCATTTAAAGACACGCCAATATGGCTGGGAACCCAACAAAACTCAACCGACTTAAATTTACTGTGAACGAGAAACAGCCAATGCTGGATCTCGACAACTACTGGATGAACTGGATTAAAGCACCCGAGAGCCATGAGGGCACTACGAGAGTCAACAACAACCACAAAGGAAGACTGACAACGAGAAAGCAGGAGACGAAGAGCATAGAGAATAGCATAAAGTTCCGCTGTAAAGATGCTAGTCTCCGGAGGCAAGCGACACATATAAGTGCGATCAGGAAAAACAACAGAGTAGCCAACACCGTCCGCTGACTTAGACCCATCGGTGAAGACAGAAACGGAGCGGGAGTGAGAAGAAAAGTGCTCGAGGAAAAGGCGTTTTAGAACCGTAGGAGGGGTAAAAGCTTTAGTGATACGAGTCAAGGATGTACAAAACCGCGGAAGAGGGACCCTCCAAGGGGGCAAAGAAGGAACAACACGAGGAGAAACATCAGAAATACGAACGGAGAGAGAATCCTGTAGGTGAGATAACCGGACAGAAAGAGGGAGGTGGTGAAGAGGAACAGGAACCGCAGGAGGGGTAAAAGTTAAAGCACGACAGAGGCGAGAGGAAGGATGTTGCAAGGACCGCGCAAGATAGCGAAGACAGTAGCGATCACGGCGGTCCTGGAGAGACAGGAAGCCAGTGTCAACATACAAGCTAAGGACGGGAGTCGAACGAAAGGCACCAGAACTGAGGCGCAACCCAGTATGGTGCAAAGCATCAAGACGGCGAAGAGTAGAAGGAGAAGCAGACGAGTAAGCAGGGCAACCATAATCGAGCTTAGACAGGACGAGAGAGGAATGTAAAGCAAGGAGAGTGCGCCTATCTGCCCCCCAAGAAGTATGGGACAAGACCCGAAGGAGGGTAAGGGCCTTAGAGCACTCAACACGGAGGTAAGAGATATGGGGAGACCAAGACAAACGAGTGTCAAGGAATAACCCCAAAAGCTTCGCGGAATCTTTGTATTCAAGGGGATGACCATAAAGTGACAAAGAGGGACGAAGAACAACCCGTTTCCGCGTAAAAGTCATGGCACAAGTCTTAGAAGTAGAGAACTTGAAGCCATGACCTGTGGCCCAAGACGACACGGCATCAATTGCAAGTTGAAGCCGGCGTTGAAGGAGAGGCGAATCATCACCCTGACAACAAAGGGTAAGATCATCGACATAGAGAGCGGAGAAGACACCAGAAGGAAGAGAGGAAAGAAGACCATTGAGGGCAACCAGAAAAAGAGTAGTGCTCAGAACACTACCCTGGGGCACACCTTCGTATTGCTGAAAAGAGGGAGAGAGAGCGGTACCAAGGCGCACCCGAAAGGAACGACGAGAGAGGAAGCTGCGGAGAAAGAGAGGGAGATGACCACGAAGGCCAAAAGAATGAAGTTGAGATAGGATATGATAACGCCAAGTGGTGTCGTAAGCCTTTTCTAGGTCAAAAAGGACGGCAACAACGGAGGTCTTCGCAACAAAAGCAGTACGAATATAGACCTCCAAGTTCACCAGGACATCTGTCGTGCTGCGGCACTTGCGGAAACCAAATTGAGAAGGGGAGAGGAGGTGATGGTGTTCCAGGAACCACATCAGACGAACGTTAACCATACGTTCAAAGAGTTTGCAGACACAACTTGTGAGAGCAATAGGGCGAAAGTCCTTAGGGGAAGTACCCAGAGACCCCGGTTTGCGAACAGGGAGGACAACGGCATCGAGCCAGTCCTCAGGGACTGACGACGACTCCCAGATCCGATTATACAGACTCAGTAAATACTGAGACGTGCTCGGAGGGAGATGGCGAAGCATCTCATAATGAATACCATCGGAGCCCGCCGCCGTAGAACCGCAGAGGGCCAGGGCAGAACGAAGTTCAGAGAGAGAGAAGGGATCATTATAGGGAAGCTGAAGATGAGTGCAGAAATCTAAAGGACGAGACTCAAGGACAGGTTTACGAAGAAGGAAAGATTGGGGAAGATGAAGACCAGAGCTAACAGAAGAAAAGTGGGAACCCAGTTCGGAAGCGACCTGCAACGGGTCCGCCACAAGAGTACCATGGAGGTGAAGGACCGGTGAAACATCGGGAACGAACTTACCCGCTATCTTGCGGATACGCTTCCAGATCTGGGCCAGAGGGGTTTCGGACGTAATTGTCGAGACATAAGATGCCCAACATTCACGTTTAGCCGTACGGATGGCCCTACGGGCCACCGCACTCGCTTTCCGAAAGAAAAGAAAAGAATCGGTCGTCTGCCTACGGCGGTGCTTCTTCCAGGCTGCACGCTTACAGTGGACAGCCCGAGCACAGTCCGCATTCCACCAGGGAACGCACTTCCGTGGACCCCGAGAGGAAGAGCGAGGAATAGAGCGGAGGGCAGCGTCGAAGACAGTGTCATGAAAAAGGAGGAGAGCGCGAGAGAGGGGCAGAAGGGAGAGGTCAGAGAGAGTAGCACTGAGGGAAAATAGGGTCCAGTCCGCCTTAGCAAACTGCCACCTAGGGAAAGAGAGGGAAGGGCGAAAAGAGAAAAAGGAAACAAGGATGGGGAAATGATCACTTCCATGGAGGTCATCAAGAACCTGCCACGTGAAATCTAAGTAAAGAGAAGAAGAGCAGAGAGAAAGATCAAGACAAGAAAGGGTGCGAGTTCGAGAGTCCAAATGAGTGGACTCACCAGAATTCAGAAGAGACAGGGAAGAAGAGAGGAGAAACGGCTCAAGGAGGCGACCCCGGGTATTCGTCAGAACGTCACCCCAAAGAGAATGACGACAATTGAAGTCACCCAGCAGGAGCACAGGCTCCGGCAAGGAGTCTAGGAGGTGTTTCAAATCAGGAAGAGAGAGCGGGACACTCGGGGGGAGATAAATGGAACAAACTGTGTACCATTTCCCCACAAAGATACGAGCAGCAGAACAATGGAGAGGCGAAGGAAAAAGTAAAGGAACAAAGGGAACATCAGCCCGAATCAAGAGAGCAGAAGAATTAGAAGCCCCAGCAATGGCTGGGGGGGGGGAGAGAAAGGAATAGCCACGAAAACGACCAGGACGAGCACCAAGCATTGGCTCCTGGAGACAGACACAAAGGGGCGAAAACCGCGAAACCAGAAGTTGGAGTTCGAGGAAATTGGCGTAATAACCTCGAACGTTCCATTGAAGAATGGACAACGACGAGAAGAGAAAGGACAAAAACAGAGAACAAGGAAGAAACAAAGGCGAAAGACCAACAGAGCACGTTAAAGAATATCAGGGTCGGGACCAGGGTCAGCAAAGTCAGGGTTAGGGGGCATGGGTAAACTGAGCAAAGACGGAGGGAAGGAAACGGGAGAACAGATCAGAGGTGGGCGGGCAGGGTCCGGAGGAGGAGGAGGAGGAGGAGGAGGAGGAGACAACGGAGAGGAGCAGTCAAGGACAGCAGCAGGAAGAGGGGGAGTAGAAAGAGAGGAGCGCACCCCAGCAAGAGCAGCAAACGAAAGGGAAGCAGGGGCCAAAGAAACCTCCATAGCAGGAACAGGGGGCGCAAGCACTGAAACGGGAGGGGAAGGAGCAACAGAGCCAGAAGGAGGAGCTGAGGAAGAAAGCGAAGCCTTCTTACCCGCCGGGGAAGAGGAAGGAGAGGAGCCAGGCTTACGCTTCTGACTTAAAGAGACCGGTGTCCCAGCAACTACGTACCGGGCAACGGATTCCAGTGTCTCAACAGGAGAAGCCGAACGAGAGCACACACGACGGCCGTTAGGAGAGCGATGGACATCTGCCCGCACCGACAGGCGGCGGGGAGAGCCGATAGATGGAGGAAGAGGATGGGAAGGAGGATCGGAGGGGGACGAGGAAGAAGACACAGAAGACACGACAGACCGGGTAGAAGGAAGGGGAACCCCAGACAGAGGACCAGGAGGAGGATCCGTCGGGAGAGAACCCAAAGGGACAGAGGAGGGGGCAGTGGGCGCATCAGGGTCCAAGGCCCGGAAACGGTTGTGAGTCTGAGGAAGGCGGGAAGGACGAGGAGAGGAAGAGCGCAACACGCGAGCATAAGAGACATTAGCATAAGGCGGGAGCCGGCGAACCTGGCGCCTCGCCTCAGGAAAAGATAAACGCTCCCGGTGCTTCAAGTTGAGGACGGCTGCCTCAAGCTTGTAATGTACACACGCACAGGAGAAGGTAGGATGGGCCTCACCGCAGTTGAGGCAACGAGCCTGGGGAGAAGTGCACTCCGACTTAGAGTGACCTTCGCCACCACACAAAGGACAGAGAGAGACAGTCCCGGAGCAGTGGAGGGCACCATGCCCAAACCTCCAGCACTTGTTGCAGAGCCGAGGAGAAGGAATGTACTCCTGGACAGAGCACCTGGCACCAGCAAGAATGACAGAGGGTGGAAGGGTCCTACCATCAAAGGTAATCTTCACAACCCGGAGGGGTTGACGGCGACTACCACGAGGGGGACGAGTAAACGTGTCCACCTGGAGAATAGAGTGGCCTTGGGCAGTGAGGATATGTCGAATATCGTCGTGGCAGTCGCGCAGGTCCCGAACACCGGTCGCAACATGGGGCGGGAGCAAAATAGTGCCAACACTGGCATTCAACTGAACGTTCTTCGAGACCCGAACGGGGGTCTCGCCAAGGCAGGATAAGGCAGCCAAGCGGGAAGCAGCATCCTGAGAAGGAGCAGCAACGACACGTGTACCGAGACGAGTGGGGTTGAAAGTAATGGAGGCATCCACGGAATCAATGAGATGTCGATGGAGGGAGAAATCGTCAGGAGGCGCAGAATCAAGAGGGAGGAGATCAAAATATTTGGCCCACGAAGCGGGACCAAACAAGGCTTGATAGGTAGCAGAACTGGAAGGAAACGAGCGAGGGCGGCCGTGACGAGGACGGCGGTGAGAACCCCCAGAGAGAGAGGGGTTAAAAGGCGCAGTAGTTACAACTAGAGAAGGAGCCGCGCCAGGGGACGAGGTAGTCACCACTGGGGGCTTGGGGCTCGACCCAACCACAGAGGAGGGAGGGGAGCCAGAGGAAGGAGTCAGAGAGGCCAAAGGAGGAGCAAGGTCGGGGCCCAATGCAGCGGAGGCTACAGAGCCCGGTCTTCCAATACGGACCGACTCGGGGGCTTGGTCGCCCACCCCACGAGCCTGAGAAGGTAAACCAGAAGAAGCCGAAGCAGGGGTAATCATCTTGACGAAAGAAAGGATTCACTCACGAATGTGCCCCCACACCCACCATGGAGCCACAATTAGAGGCAGGACACCCAACAAGAAGCTATCGCCGATCTTGTCGGGGCCTCCTAGGGGTGCGTCGCGAGTATACGCCCCACAAACGCCACCTTAAGAAACCGACAGTCCGTCGAGATTGGGTTCAGTGACGAAGTGGGGATTGACAATAAAAGGTTCCCCTCGCTCTCGACGTCGGGTACTGCAGTTCTACGGGTGCATGAGTATGCCTCCTCAAGCACCCGGGCGGCAAAATAGAAGAAGTCCAAGGGAAGAACCAGAACGAGCAAAAGGTCGGTAGGAAACGGCAAGCAGATAGGAGAAGAGGGGGGAGAAAAACGAAACAGAAGGAAAAGGAAAAGATGCTCAGCAGAATTGGAGAGGACGGCAGCAGGAGCACAAGGCTAGAAAAGGACAGAGGACTGTCCCAAGGAGCATCACACTCCGGCAGCCGCCCACTAAGCCCCCACACGGCGACAACGAGCTGAGCGGGAAGGGGGTTGCAGCAAAAGCAGTACATATATAGACCATGTTCACCAAAACATCAATCATGACACATGCAAAAGCCAAATTGAAAAGGTAAGTGGTGGCGATAGTGTTCCAAGTACAACATCTTAAGGACATTGAACATACGTTCAAAGAGTTTGCAGACGCAACTCGTGAGGGCAATGGGGCAGATGTCCTTAGCAGCTGTCCCTGGAGACCCTGGTTTCTGAATAGGAAAAACCACCACCTGAAGCCAGTCCTCAGGGACAGATGATGACTGCCAGATATGGTTAAACAGATTCAGTATATACTGAAACCATGCATTGAGAGAGGTGAAATTCATTAGGAGATGTTTCGCTTTCTGAGCCCGCTGCCATAGAACCGCAGAGTCAGGGCAGACTGGTGTTCGGAGAGAGATCATTATAGAGAAGCTGGAGATGCATGCGAAAATCTATAGGACAAGATTCATGAAGGTGCTTACGAATAAGGAAAGATGAAGGAAGACTAGAAATGGAGCCACCAGTCGAAAGAGGGGAACACAGTTCGGTGGCGACTGACAGGATCCGCCACAATAGAATCATGGAAGTGAAGGACTGGTGAGACATCTGGAACAAACTTACCTGCAATCTTACGGATTTTCTTCCAGATCTGGGGCAGAAGAATATCAGACGTAATGGTGGAGACAAAAGATTTCCAACTCTCACGTTTAACCGTACGGACCGCAGTCACCTTATAAAACAAAAGAAAACAGCCATCTGTCTGCATCTGTCTTTCTTCCAGGCTGCACTCTTACAGAGGACAGTCGAAACACCCAGCATTCCACCTGGGAACGCACTTCCGCATGCCCCTGGAGGTAGAGCGAGGAATAGAGTGGAGGGCAGCATCTAATATGGTGTGATGAAAAAAGGAGTAGGGCTCGACGGTGAGGCAGATAGGAGAGGTCAGAAAGAGTAGCATGTAGAGTGAATAGATTCCAGTCAGCCTTGGCAAACTGCCACCTAGGGAAGGAGAGTGAAGGGTGAAAAGAGAAAAAGGTGACAAGGATGGGGAAATGGTCAATGTTATGGAGGTCACGAAGAATCCACCACGTGAAATCTAAATAAAGACAAGACGAAAAAGAGGGAGGTGGTGATGAAGAACAGGAACTACAGGAGGGGTAAAAGTCAAAGCATGACAACAGACGAGAGGAAGGATGTTGCAAGGACCGCGCAAGATATCAAAGACAGTAGCTATCACGGTGATCCTGGAAAGATAGGAAGGCAGTATCAACATACAAGCTGAGGGTGGGAGTCGAACGAAAGGCACCAGAACTGAGGCACAACCCAGTACGGTGCAAAGCATCACGACGACGAAGAGTAGGAGACGAGTAAGCAGGGCAACCATAATCGAGTTTAGACAGGACGAGAGACGAATGTAAAGAGAGGAGTGTGTGGCTATCAGCTCCCCAAGAAGTATGGGACAAAACCTTAAGGATGGTAAGGGTCTTGGAGCATTCAACTCGGAGGTAAGAGATATGAGGCGACCAAGACAAACGAGTGTCAAAGATTAACCCCAAAAGCTTAGCAGACTACCTGAACACAAGGTGATGACCATAAAGCGAAAGAGGGACAAAGAACGACATGCTTCTGAGTAAAAGTCATAGCACAAGTCTTAGACATAGAGAACTTGAAGCCATGATAAGAGGCCCAAGATGACATGGCATCAATCACAAGTTGAAGCCACCGTTGAAGGAGAGGCGAATCATCATCCCGACAGGAAAAGGTAAGATCGTCGACATAGAGAGCGAAGAAAACGCCAGAAGGGAGGAAATAAGACCATTGAGTGCAACTAGAAAAAGAGTAGTACTCAGAACACTACCTTGGGGTACACCCTCATATTGCCTAAAAGGAGTAGAGAGAGTGGCACCAAGCCTAACTCGAAAGAAATGAGAGATAAAGCTTTGGAGGAAGAGAGGGAGATTACCACGAAGGCAAGATGAATGAAGTTGTGACAGAATATGATATCTCCAGGTGGTGTCATAAGCCTTTTCCAGGTCAAAGAAGACGGCAACAACAGAGGTCTTCGCAACAAAAACAATGCAAATATAGACCTCTAAGTTTGCCAGGACATGTTGTGCTGCGGCACTTGTGAAAACCAAATTAAGAAGGGGAGAGGTGGTGAGTGTTCTAAAAACCACATCAGACAAACGTTAACCATACGTTCAAAAGAGTTTGCAGACAACTCATGAGAGCAATAGGGTGGAAGTTCTTAGGGAATGTCCCGAGAGACCCTGGAAACATAACAGGGAGGACGGGGAGGACAACGGCATCGAGCCAGTCCTCAGGTACTGAAGACGACTCTCAGTCCCGATTATACAGACTCAGTAAATACCGAGACATGCACAGAGGGAGATGGTGAAGCATCTCATAATGAATGCCATCGGAACCCACTGCCATAGAACCACAGAGGGACCGGGCAGACTTAAGTTCAGAGAGAAGGGATCATTATAGGGAAGGCTGAGATGAGTGCAGAAATCTAAAGGACGAGATTCAAGAACAGGCTTACGAAGAAGGAAAGATTAAGGAAGATGAGAATCAGAGCTAACAGACGAAAAGTGGGAACCCAGTTTGGTCGCAACGTGCAACGGGTCCACCACAAGAGTACCACGGAAGTGGAGGACCGGCGAGACATCAGAAGCAAACTTACCCACTATCTTGCGGATACCCCTCCAGATCTGCGGCAGAGTATTTTCGGACGTAATGGTGGAAACATAAGACCTCCAACACTCACGTTTACCTGTACAGATGGTCCTACGGACCACTGAACTCGCCTTCCGAAACAAAAGACAAAAATCAGCCATCTGCCGGCGGCAGTGTCTCTTCCAGGCTGCACGCTTATAGCAGACAGCCCAAGCACAGTCCACATTCCACCAGGGAACGCACTTCCATGTTTCCTGAGAGGTAGAGCGAGGAATAGAATGGAGGGCAGCATTGAAGACGGTGTCATGAAAAAGGACAAGGGAGCGAGGGAGAAGCAAAATGGAGAGGTCGGAGAGTAGCACAGAGGGTAAATTGATGCCAGTCAGCCTCGGCAAACCGCCACCTAGGGAAGGAGAGGGCAGGGTAAAAAGAAAAAAGGTAACAAGGATGGGGAAATGGTCACTGCCATGGAAGTCATCAAGAACCTGCCATGTAAAATTCAAGTAAAGAGACAACGAGCAAAGAAAAAATCAAGACAGGAAAGGGTGCAGTCCAAGAGTCCAAATGAGTGGGCTCATCAGAATTCCTTAGAGACAGGGAAGAAGAGAGGATGAGCGGTTCGAGAAGGCGACCCCGGGTGTTTGTCAGAACATCACCCCAGAGGGTATGTCAACAACTGAAATCACCCAGCAGGAGCACAGACTCTGGCAAGGAGTCCACTAGGTGTTTAAGATCGGGAAGAGAAAGGGGCACATTTGGGGGGAGATAAATGGAACAAACTGTGTACCATTTACGCACAAAGACACGGGCAACAGAACATTGGAGAGGTGATGGAAAAAGTAATGGGATGAAGGGAACATCAGAACGAATCAAAAGCAGAAAAGTTATTGGCCCCAGCAAAAGCTGAAGGGGGGGGGGTCAGGGGGAGAGAAAGGAATAATCATGGAAGCGACCAGGATGAGCACCAAGCATCGGCTCCTGGAGACAGACACAAAGGAGCAAAAACTGTGAAATCAAAAGTTGGAGTTTATGGAAATTGGTGTAATATCCACGAATATTCCATTGAAGAATAGACATCGACAAAAAGAGAAAGGACAGGAACAGAGAACAATGAAGAAACAAAGGTTAAAAAGGAACACAGCATGTCAAAGAAGTACAGGAACAGGATCAGGGTCAGCGAAGTCAGGGATAGGGGGCAGGGGTAAACTGAGTAAGGATGGAGGGAAGGGAGTGGGAGGACAGACCAGAGGCAGATGAGCAGGGACCAGAGGAGGAGGCAACCGAGAGGGACTTTCAAGGACAGCAGGAGGGGCAGAAACCGGGGAGCACACCTCAGTAAGGGCAGGAACCGAGAGGGTAGCGGGGGCCAAAGAAACCTCCAAAGCAGGAACAGGGGGCTCGACCACCGAAATGGGAGGGGTGGGGCGATAGAGTCAGAGGTAGAGGGCGAGGATGAAAGTGAAGCTTTCTTACCAGTCGGGGAGGAGGAAGGAGATAAGCCAGGCTTTTGCTTCTGACTCAGAGAGACAGGTGTTCCAGCAGCAACGTACTGGGCAACAGACTCAAACGTCTAAACAGAAGAAGAACGAAAGCGAACAACACGATGATCGCTAGGAGAAGGATGGATATCAGCTCGCACAGACAGGCAGCGTGGAGAGCTAAGAGACAGAGGAGAAGGATGGGAAGGAGGATCAAAGGGAGATGAGAAAGAAGACACAGGAGACATGGCAAACTGGGTAGAAAGAAGGGGAACCCCAGACAGAGAACCAGGAGGGGGGGACCTTCGGGTCAGAATGTAAAGGAACAGGGGAGCAGGCAGTGGGTGTATCTGAGTCTAAGGCCTGGAAACTGTTGAGACTAAGGAAGGTGGGAAGGACGAGGAGAGGAAGAGCGCAACACGTGAGCGTAAGAAACCCCAGCGAAAGGGGGAGGAGGGGGATGGTGAACTTGGCGCCTCGCCTCAGGAAATGACAAACGTTCCCAGTGCTTCATGTTGAGGACGGCTGCCTCAAGTTTGTAATGGATACACGAGCGAGAGAAGGTAGGGTGGGCATCACCGCAATTGAGGCCGCAAGCCTGGAGAGAAGTGCACTCCGACTTAGAGTGACCTTCGTTCCCACACATAGGGCAGAGAGAGAGAGAGAATACTGGAGCATTTGAGGGCACCATGTCCGAACTTCCAGCACTTATTACAAAGCCGAGAAGAGGGTATGTACTCCTGAATGGAGCATCTGGCACCAGCAAGAATAACAGAGGGCGGAAGTGTCCAACCATCAAAGGTAATTTTCACAAGCCGAAGGGACAGATGGCGACAGACACGAGGGGGTCGTGAACGTGTAAACCTGGAGAACAGAATGGCCTTGGGCCTCGAGGACATGTTTAATATCCTCGTGGCAGTCCTTGAGGTTCCTAATCCCGGTTGCAACATGGTGTGGGAGGAGAACAGTGCCAACACTGGCACTTAACTGAGCATTCTTGGAGACCCCAACAGGGGGGGTGACCTCAATGCAGGACAAAGTCACCAAGTGGACAGCTGCATCCCGAGAAGAAGCAGCAACAACATGCGTACCGAGATGGGTGGGGTTAAAAGTAACAGAGGCATCTACTGAACCAACAAGGTCCCTATGGAGGGAGAAATTGTCAGGAGTAGAATCTAAATGATGGAGGTCAAAGTACTTCAAGGGAGTAAGTCAAAGTATCAAGGGACCTAGAATGTGGAATGACCTTCCCAACCATGTTAAAGACTGTACCTCTCTCAACCAGTTTAAGATAAAAACGAAGCTATACCTAATAAATTCCCTGTAACCTACCTTACCCCTCTATTGTCAACCAATGTGTTTTTTTTAAATCACGCTGTTTGCCGACCGAATTGTATTTGTGCTGCTTTTTCAGCCATGTTCCCCCTTTTTATCTCTTTTTTTTTATTTGTTCTCAACTCATTTTATTCTTTATGCTCAATTAGTATTAAGCTTTAGTCATTTAAGTTTTTCATGCCCGAAACGCTTTGCGTAATAGTAGTTTTAGGCATTGTATGTACTGGCCCTATCTATAAATCCATCACTCTTTGTAAAATCTCTTGTATGTATGTATCTTACCTAAATAAACATTTGATTTGATTTGATTTTGACTTAGTCCACGTAGCAAGATCAAACAAGGCATGATACGAATTGGTATGGGAAGGAAGCATGCGAGAGCGGCCATGGCAGGGACGGTGGTGAGAACCCCCTAGAGAGAGAGAGGGGGGGTCATAAGGTGCAGTAGTCACAATGAAAGATGGAGTCGTACTAGGGGACGAGGTAGTCACCACAGGGGGCTTGGGGCTCGACCCAACCACAGAAGAGGAAAGGGAGCGGGGGAGTAGTCCAGTCTGGGCCCAATGTAGCGGGGGCTACAGAGCCCAGCTTTCCATCACAGTCCGACTCGGGGCCCTGGTCTCCCACCCCACATTTGAGAAGTTAAAAATAAGTGTCAGATATCAGCATGTAAATGAACAGGTAATTATTTCATCAACAAACAAGCCCCCATACCCACCATGGCACCACAATTAGAGGATAGGACACCCGATAAGACGTGCCCCCCCCCCCCAAGGGGTGCATCGTGGATATATGTCCTGCAATCATCACTTTAAGAACCATCAGTCGATCAAGATTGGGCTCAGCAACGAAGAAAAAGAGTGACAATAAAAGTGTCCCTTTGCTCAACAATTTCGGGTACCACAGTTTTACGGGCGAGAGACTGTGCCTCACCTAACACCCAGTGTCAAAACAGAAGATGACATCTAAAAGAATGATCAAGAATAGCAAAAAGTCGCTGGGAAATAGCAATTAAAAAGGAGAATTGGGAAGGAAAAATTAAACTTAGTAGGAAAAAGCATTCAGCACAATTAGTGAAGAAGGCAGCAGGAGCATAAGGCTTCAAAAGGACAGAGGACACTGTCCCATGGAGCATCACACTCTAGCATCCGCCAACCAAGCCCCCTCACGATGGCAACGAGCTGGAAAGGGAGGGAGAGATGAAAAAGACGAGAGGGTGAAGAATACTGCCCGGTGAGACACCAGTGTTTATGGGTAGAGTGGGAAAATTGGAATCATTCACAGAGACATACTGGAGCTTGTCACTGAGGTAAGATTGTAGGTACTGGAGGGAGTGACCTCTTACTCCGTAATGTTGCAATTTAAGAAAGTTAATGTGTTTACAGTGTCAAAATGTCTTATGAAGGTCAACAAATAAATGAATGTTTTCCAAGGGCTGCATAAATGAAATTAATCATACTAACTGGGCATGATTGGTCTTTTTTGGGCCTGAAGCCATTATGGGAAGAACAAAGTATAAATAGGAGTAAGGCTGGGTGTAAATTAACTTAAAAATAATTTAGACAAAATCGGCAGAATTGATATTGGTCTATAATTGTTGACTTCAGTGAGATTGCTGCTTTTATGGACTAAGGTTACTCTTGCTTTTTTTCTCAAAATATCAGGAAAGGTTTAGAGTTCAAATAATTTGTTGTAGAGCAATGCAATGGCTGGAGCTAAAAATCTAGGGGCTTTTTTTTGTAAATTAGGGGTGGTATCTCAACATACAGTATCTATGCATGAGGTTCATTCATCCACTGCAAACTACCTCAAGCCCATCATCACCCAACAAAAATCTGCTGTCATAACAATAAAACTGTCTTCAAACAACACCCAACCTCTCTGTTTAAAATCCCTGAACATGCTACATATACACTCGCTCTACACATTCTTTTGTGCTATTTACAAGTACAAAACCTTGTTCCTAAATGCTAACCCTGATTTTAAACTCTCCATTGATAGACGTAATAGAACCCACAAGCACCAAACATAAATATCTCTTTGATATAATTTTTTTATATAAATTGACAGTCAGGATAATATAATTGCCAATCAGACTAATATAACTTTGAATCAGGCTTTTTCACCCACAGGGTTATTGATCAATGGAACTGCCGACCCACCAAAGCCATAACTGAGCTGAATTTCAAAATATACCTGGAAAAAATCATGAAGGCAAACTGGGAGGGGGAAGGGAACCTTCAACAAGCCGACGCCTTCCTGTTCTCATCGAGGCCACTCGGGTTAGTGGCCCTCAGGTAAATCGGGTAAAATGTTATTCCCAGACAATTACAGCATAACTGATAAAGTTATGCAAAAGTAATATAAATTTCTGGTAAATTTAGAGTGATAAATGTCTAGAATAATATAAATTTAAATTTCATATTAACTTGACTGACAGCTATAAATGCCAATCAGCCTTCAATATGCTCTTTGGTGAAATATTTATAATCAAGAGTAGAACTCATAAATAGGCCTAAACAAAAAATAAAAAATGGACATCAGTTTGCATATGAATCTGATGAGAAAATTCCTTGATTAATATACATTTCCCTACCAATCAAATGGTGTCACCTTAAGTACGTCTCAGATTGTCTTTTTCACCAACTCCAATGCTAAATAATATTACAACAAAAATGTCTGTAACTTAGCTACAGAGTATAATAAATTTTAAATAAATTTCCACAGAGCAAAAACAAAGCACATTATTATTTAGATAAATATGAAGAAAAACATTTAAAGCTTTGTTTTACCTTTGCTAAACTAAAGAGATATTTCTATACTTATAAGCAATTTTATGTTTTCCTACAGTGACAGCTTCTCTAGTTCTTGTTTGGTCACCTAACTTTCATAAAAGAACAATGTAATAAAATATCTTTTTTTTTACCTTTCAGATTTTTACCTTTCATGGTGAAGTGCTTTTCACAAACGAAATATAATTACCTCTGAAGAACATCCAACTGACATTGTGATAGCACACTGTTAGATTAAAAGTAAGTTAATATACCATTATGTGCCTCAATATCCTTCAACATTCTCTCCATTACCTTCCACACTCGAAGTGTTTAGCCTATTATCTGCATGTATCATCTTGTGCCTCTTCATGTGTCGAAGCTGACGGAATCTCTTCCCACACTCTGGACACTCATGTGGTATAGCCCTTGAATGCACTAACATGTGAGTCTTCACATGTCCACGCTGACTGAATCTTCCCACACTCTGGACACACGTGAGGTTTGTCACCTGAATGCACTATCAAATGCTGTAATATTTTTCCACGTTCTCTAAATTTTTTGCCACACTCGGCACATTGAAAAGGTCTCTCATCCGCATGCACCCTCCTGTGAGTCTTCATACTTCCACTCCGACTGAATCTCTTCCCACACTCTGGACACTCATGATGTTTGTCACCTGAGTGCACTAACATGTGAGTTTTCATACTTCTATGACGACTGAATCTCTTCCCACACACTGGACACTCATGAAGTTTGGCACCTGAATGCACTAACATGTGCTTTATTATAGTTCCACGTGATTTAAATTTTTTGCCACACTCGGCACATTGAAAAGGTCTCTCATCCACATGCACCATCCTGTGTCTCTTCATATTTCCACGCCGACTTAATCTCTTCCCACACTCTGGACACTCATGAGGTTTCTCTCCTGAATGCACTAACATGTGTCTTATTATAGTTCCACGTTCTCTAAATTTTTTGCCACACTCAGCACATTGAAAAGGTCTCTCATCCGCATGCACCATCCTGTGTCTCTTCATATTTTCACGCCGACTTAATCTCTTCCCACACTCTGGACACTCATGAGGTTTCTCTCCTGAATGCACTAACATGTGAGTCTTCATACTTCCACGCCGACTTAATCTCTTTCCACACTCTGGACACTCGTGAGGTTTGTCACCTGAATGCACTAACATGTGCTTTATTATAGTTCCACGTGATTTAAATTTTTTGCCACACTCGGCACATTGAAAAGGTCTCTCATCCACATGCACCATCCTGTGAGTCTTCATATGTCCAAGACGATTGAATCTCTTCCCACACTCTGGACACTCGTGAGGTTTCTCACCTGAATGCACTAACATGTGACGCTTGACATGTGAAGGACGGGTGAATACCTTCGGACACTGTGGACACTGGTGAGTCTTCATCATCTTTATGACAGGTGCAGTTTGTGTGAAGGTTTTCTCCCCCGGATGTTGGGAGAAGCGTCAAGGCTTGAGTGTTGTTTCTTAGAGTTAGACTTGATGTGAGCACTTGGCGGTCAATGGTGGTGCTTCTTCTTTATGATAGGTGCAGTTTGTGTCAAGGTTTTCCCCTAATGCTCGTGCTGGACATCACCGGCTGTGGCGCTGCTAAAATGGTGGCGGTTGTTTGTATCCTCCAGGGGCCGGATTCAGGAAGGTACTTACGAAGGTTTTTCCTCTTAGCTAAGAACGAATTCCTTCTTAGCGCCTTCGTGGCGGCTACGTCCGTATTCAAAGAGCTACCCTAAGTGGAAAAATCTTCCTAAGTTCATTCCGGGATTTAAGTGTGGTTTCGACCACTCGTAGCTTTACGTAAACTGGATATAAGTCATTTTTTCTCTACTACATAACACTGGGATCGATTTATGATATTGGAACATGACCAAAATATTATGGGGACTGGTCAAGTCGTATACTGCAATTTCGGATACCGGGCTAGAAACAACTTCGTTCACTGAGAAGTTTGTACATACAAACCATTCCGTTCGTATATGCGCTGGTTTGTGTTCGCTGTTGTTCTCGTCTGAATAAATACATGGCACTTGTTCATATAATTAGCGCTTCCATTATTAGAATTATTTATCCATTATTAGAATAACAAGGTGCACACTATACCCCTCTTACAGTTGAAATCTATTTATTTATATACAAGAAGGTACATTGGGTTGCGAGAGTACATAACATATATTAAGAGGTACATTGTAGCAAGATTTGAGATTAAAGGATTTAAGACTAACACGTTTAGAAACAAGGCGCCCCCGAAGGAGGCTATTATTTGTTATGCACCCCATACTCAACCAGTAAGTAGTGGAGCAAAACATAGATTACATGGTCATAAAGTCTTAATCAGGCCAATTCAACTCTATTTCTTTCTTTATTATGCACCCCATACCCATCCCGTGGGCGGTGGTGTAAAGGATTACAGAGGCACATAATCGGTTCAGGAACTGAACCCTCTAGTTCGTTTAGCTAAGCAAATAACAATTTGTGACACTAGTTACAAAATTATTAATATTATATATACATGTACACACTCTCATACATACATGTACATATATATATACAATGAAGGTGAAAACATGGGGGGATACATAAGGGATAAACATAGGGGCTGCAGAAGGCTTATTGGCCCATACGAGGCATCTCCTATCTAAACACAAAGATTAATCCAGTGTAATTGGCCTGTTATGTTGGACATTGTCTTCTGTGTTGGCATCGATATGTTCTTGTCTTGTCCTTACTCTCATGGTGGGTAGAGTAAATAGTTCCGTGATTTGGGTGTTCATGGTAGGTCGCTCTATTCTTATGTGAATTGCCTCAAGAATTTGTAATCTTCTTGAATCTTGGGTTTTGTCTATTATGCAAGTATTCTTGTTCAACATTTCTCTTGTTAGAGTAATGTCATGGGCTTGTCTCATGTCTCTCGAAATTATTGACAACACTGAAGTATTAATTATTAATACTTCATACTATTAATACTGCTTAATTACTTCCTCTTTCCTCACTACGAGCAATAAACAGTTTGCAATCAAGTAATAACGTGCTTGTCTTGGAAGCTAGACGTAGATATATAAGAATACTTAGCAACCTTACCTTGAGGTGCTTCCGGGGCTTAGCGTCCCCGCGGCCCGGTCGTCGACCAGGCCTCCTGGTTGCCGGACTGATCAACCAGGCTGTTGGACGCGGCTGCTCGCAGCCTGACGTATGAGTCACAGCCTGGTTGATCAGGTATCCTTTGAAGGTGCTTATCCAGTTCTCTCTTGAACACTGTGAGGGGTCGGCCAGTTATGCCCCTTATGTGTAGTGGAAGCGTGTTGAACAGTCTCGGACCTCTGATGTTGATAGAGTTCTCTCTCAGAGTACCAGTTGCACCTCTGTTTTTCAACGGGGGTATTCTGCACATCCTGCCATGTCTTCTGGTCTCATGTGATGTTATTTCTGTGTGCAGGTTTGGGACCAGCCCCTCTAATATTTTCCACGTGTAAATTATTATGTACCTCTCCCGCCTGCGCTCAAGGGAGTACAGTTTTAGGCTCTTTAGTCGGTCCCAATAGTTTAGATGTTTTACTGAGTGGATTCTAGCAGTAAAGGATCTCTGCACGCTCTCCAGGTCAGTAATTTCTCCAGCTTTGAAAGGTGCTGTCATTGTGCAGCAGTACTCCACTCTAGAGAGCACAAGCGTTTTGAAAAGTATCATCATCGGTATAGCATCTCTAGTGTGAAAAGTTCTTGTTATCCAACCTGTCATTTTTCTTGCAGTTGTGACGGCTACTTTATTGTGTTCTTAAAGGTAAGGTCTTCCGACATGAGTACACCCAGATCCTTTACATTGCCTTTTCGTTCTATGTTATGATTTGCCTGAGTTTTGTACGTGGTTTCCGTTTTTATATTTTCATTTTTTCCATAGCGCATGAGCTGGAACTTATCTTCGTTAAACACCATATTATTTTCTGTAGCCCATAGAAAGACCTGATCTACATCTGACTGGAGGTTCGCCGTGTCCTCTATGTTGCCTACTCTCATGAAGATCCTAGTGTCATCTGCAAAGGATGATACAGTGCTATATGTTGTGTTCTTGTCTATGTCCGAAATGAGGATGAGAAAAAGTACTGGAGCAAGCACAGTACCCTGGGGGACTGAGCTCTTCACGGTTGATGGGCTGGATTTTATTTTGTTGACTATTACACATTGGAGGCTGACTCCATACACAGTTTCAAATGCAGATATGATAGAGCCCAGTAGGTTCAGGAATCTGTACATCAGTTGATTGCCAGTTGAGAGGTGGGACCAAAGAGCCAGAGCTCAACCCCCGCAACCACAACTAGGTGAGTATACACACAAACACACACACGCACACACACACGTACACACGTACACACACACACACACACACACACAGACACAAACATACACACACTAATGCCTCTATTCACCTTGCAGTAAATAGGAACCTGAAAGTCAGGAAGCTGCTAAAGGCTGCATCTTGGGGATGTGTGTGTGTGTGTTAGATATAAATATATGTTGTTTAGATATGATGGAGGAAAAGAGGCTGAGAGTTGGTACATTAGACAACCGACGCTTAGAAAGGCGGGGTCCAAGAGCTAACAGCTAAATCTTGGGAATAATAAATTAAAATATTTAATACACACACATACATGTTTCACATGAATTTGGCTGAGGGCTGATGGCCCCGTCGACGGGGCAGGAAGTCGGCGGTTGATCAAAGGCCTCCCACATCCTCCACATACCTGAGGATTATTCCGGCTGAATTTTAAACGGAAGTAATGTCTTGGTATTTACGGCTTCAGCGGGTGGGTGGGTCCGTGGGTTTATTACACTATGAGTGAAAACAATCGCCTATTCTCTATTTTATATTGCCGCTTGTAGAGCTAGAAGCTGTTGCCTCTTGTGTGCGTTGCACAAGGGGATTAATATCTGGATTAATATCTTTCAATAATTCCAGTATTTTTTAAGGTATCGCTTAAATACCGAAGATACTGCTATTGGACACCGCTTAATTGACAATGTCTCAACAACGCAGGCTGAAGATGTGCGTGGCTCCTGCTACTGCAATGATGCTCATTTGCTTTGCTTTTCAATGATGCGCCTTAGTTGTCCCCTCTCTAACTTACCGTTCTAAATACCCCTTCTCCATCTCTCGCAAACATTCCCCCTCATACATCTCCTGTATTCATACATTCCCCCTTTCCTCCTGTCCCCCTGTCCATCTTTGTCCCCCTGTCCCTCACTTTGTCCCCTTGCCCACATTTTCTGTCCTCTGTCCCCGATCCCTTTCCCTTTGTCCCCTTGTCCCCCCTTTCCATCTCTCTGTCCCCCTGTCCCTCTCTATCCCATTGTCCCTCTCTCTGTCCCCCTGTCACTCTCTGTCCCCCTGTTCCTCTATGTCCCCCTGTCCATCTCTGTCCCCCTGTCCTTCTCTCTGTCCCCTGTACCTCTCTGTCCCCCTGCCCACTCTTTCTGTCCGCTGTCCTTCATCTGTCCCCCTCCCTTTCCTCCAGTCCCCCTATCCATCTCTGTCCCCTTGTCCCTGTCTGCCCCCTGTCCCTCTATCTGTCCCCCTGTCCGCCCTTTCTGCCCCCCTGTTCCTGTCTTTCTCTGTCTGTCCCTGTCCCTCCCTCTGTCCCCCTGCCCACTCTTTCTATCCCCTGTCTCTCCTCTGTCCCCTCTCTCTTGGTCTCCTGCCCCCCTCTCCTCCTTCTGTCCCCCGGTTCCCCTCTCTGACCCTGTCCCTCTGTCTCTGTCCCTGTCCCCTTCTCTGTCCCTGTCTCCCTCTCTGTCCCACTGCCCCCCTCTGTTCCCCCGTCCCTGGCCCTGTCCGTCTGTCCCTGTCCCTCTGTCTCTGCCTCTCCTCGTTTCTGCCATTCTCTGTGTCAGCCTATCTCTCTGTCTCTTTCCTCGCTCTATCTCTGTCATTCTCTCACTGATTTTGCATATCCATATCTATCCGTCTCTGTGTTTAACATTCTCTCCCTGACTCTGTCTATATCTATTTCTCTGTCTCGGTCTTCATCTCTTTCTCTCCTTACATACATACATACATACATACATACATACATACATACATACATACATACATACATACATACATACATACATACATACATACATACATTTATTTAACACATGTGGTACACGCACAAGGGGACACAGGTGGAAGCTGAGTACCCAAATGAGCCAGGGAGATTATAGAAAGAACTTTTCAGTGTCAGAGTAGTTAATAAATGGAATGCATTAGGCAGTAATGTGGTGGAGGCTGACTCCATATACAGGTTCAAATGTAGATATGACAGAGCCCAGTAGGCTCAGGAATCTGTACATCAGTTGATTGACGGTTGAGAGGCGGGACCAAAGAGCCAAAGTTCAACCCCCGCAACCACAACTAGGTTAGTACATACATACATACATACATACATACATACATACATACATACATACATACATACATACATACATACATACATACATACATAAGATATAAAACAGTGGAGGATTCCCAGGTAGAACAATCAACCACAATGCCCATTACCCCTTTACCCTGTTGTCCTTAACTATACAACTATACAAGAGTCATTAACACGTATAATGGCTGATCCCCCATCACGATAGCATGAAGACCAATTGCCTGACCCGCAGTCCGTCTTGCTCCTCAAATAATTTTCGGGTTAACATGAAAACGTCTCTCGAGTTTATCTCTCTAATGTTGTTTTCCCATTTTTCATTTTATCAGCGTAGTGCCTTTATTATGCCCCAATTACTCATCCATTGAGCGGTAGTTAAACTGAACCCAAATTTAAAAAAAGTTCCTTTTGCTAAGCAAGCTACAGTCTTGATAATGTCAGATATATTGTTTTTTAACACATTTCTCAACAATGAACAGTCAGTTTTATCAAGCTAACATATCCTAACACAACGAGTGAGAGTATTAACTGGTCTAATTATTTTATTAGACCAGTATATATTATTAGATTATACTGGTATAATTATATATATATATATATATATATATATATATATATATATATATATATATATATATATATATATATATATATATATATATATATATATATATATATATATATATGTCGTACCTAGTAGCCAGAACGCACTTTTCAGCCTACTATGCAAGGCCCGAATTGCCTAATAAGCCAAGTTTTCATGAATTAATGTTTTTTCGACTACCTAACCTACCTAACCTAACTTTTTCGGCTACCTAACCTAACCTAACCTATAAAGATCGGTTAGCTTAGGTTAGGTAGGGTTGGTTAATTAGGTTTGGTCATATATGTACTTTAATTTTAACTCCAATAAAAACATATTGACCTCATACATGATGAAATGGGTAGCTTTATCATTTCATGAGAAAAAAATTAGAGAAAATATATTAATTCAGGAAAACTTGGCTTATTAGGCAAATCGGGCCTTGCATAGTAGGCTGAAAAGTGCGTTCTGGCTACTAGGTACGACATATATATATATATATATATATATATATATATATGTCGTACCTAGTAGCCAGAACGCACTTCTCAGCCTACTATGCAAGGCCCGATTTGCCTAATAAGCCAAGTTTTCATGAATTAATATATTTTCTCTAATTTTTTTCTAATGGAATGATAAAGCTACAAATTTCATTATGTATGAGGTCAATTTTTTTTATTGAAGTTAAAATTAACGTAGATATATACCCAAACCTAACCAACCCTACCTAACCTAACCTAACCTATCTTTATAGGTTAGGTTAGGTTAGGTAGCAGAAAAGGTTAGGTTAGGTTAGGTTAGGTAGGTTAGGTAGTCGAAAAACAATTAATTTATGAAAACTTGGCTTATTAGGCAAATTGGGCCTTGCATAGTAGGCTAAGAAGTGCGTTCTGGCTATTAGGTACGACATATATATATATATATATATATATATATATATATATATATATATATATATATATATATATATATATATATATATATATATATATATATATGTCGTACCTAGTAGCCAGAACGCACTTCTCAGCTTACTATGCAAGGCCCGATTTGCCTAATAAGCCAAGTTTTCCTGAATTAATATATTTTCTCTATTTTTTTTCTTATGAAATGATAAAGCTACCCATTTCCTTATGTATGAGGTCAATTTTATTTTATTGGAGTTAAAATTAACGTAGATATATGACCGAACCTAACCAACCCTACCTAACCTAACCTAACCTATCTCTAAAGGTTAGGTTGGGTTAGGTAGCCGAAAAAGTTAGGTTAGGTTAGGTTAGGTAGGTTAGGTAGTCGAAAAATAATTAATTCATGAAAACTTGGCTTATTAGGCAAATCGGGTCTTGCATAGTAGGCTGAGAAGTGAGTTCTGGCTACTAGGTACGACATATATATATATATATATATATATATATATATATATATATATATATATATATATATGTCGTACCTAATAGCCAGAACGCACTTCTCAGCCTACTATTCAAGGCCCGATTTGCCTAATAAGCCAAGTTTTCATGAATTAATGTTTTTTCGTCTACCTAACCTACCTAACCTAACCTAACCTAGCTTTTTTTGGCTACCTAACCTAACCTTACCTATAAATATAGGTTAGGTTAGGTTAGGTAGGGTTGGTTAGGTTCGGTCATATATCTACGTTAATTTTAACTCCAATAAAAAAAAATTGACCTCATACATAGAGAAAAGGGTTGCTTTATCATTTCATAAGAAAAAAATTATAGTAAATATATTAATTCAGGAAAACTTGGCTTATTAGGCAAATCGGGCCTTGAATAGTAGGCTGAGAAGTGAGTTCTGGCTACTAGGTACGACATATATATATATATATATATATATATATATGTCGTACCTAGTAGCCAGAACGCACTTCTCAGCCTACTATGCAAGGCCCGATTTGCCTAATAAGCCAAGTTTTCATTAATTAATTGTTTTTCGACAACTAACCTACCTAACCTAACCTAACCTAACTTTTTCGGCTACCTTACCTAACCTAACCTATAAAGATAGGTTAGGTTAGGTTAGGTAGGGTTGGTTACGTTCGGTCATATATCTACGTTAATTTTAACTCAAATAAAAAAAAATTGACCTCATACATAATGAAATGGGTAGCTTTATCATTTCATAAGAAAAAAAGTAGAGAAAATATATTAATTCAGGAAAACTTGGCTTATTAGGCAAATCGGGCCTTGCATAGTAGGCTGAGAAGTGAGTTCTGGCTACTAGGTACGACATATATATATATATATATATATATAATTATACTGTATATAATATATACCAGTATAATTATACTGGTATAATTATATATATATATATATATATATATATATATATATATATATATATATATATATATATATATATATATATATATATATATATATATATATATAATTATACCAGTATAATCTAATAATATATACTGGTCTAATAAAATAATTTGACCAGTTAATACTCTCACTCGTTGTGTTAGGATATGTTAGCTTGATAAAACTGACTGTTCATTGTTGAGAAATGTGTTAACAAACAATATATCTGACTTATCAAGACTGGGGGATGGGATGGGGAGGAATGGTGCCAAACCACTTGGACGGCGGTCGGGGATTGAACGCCTAGGACTGCTACTGTGCATTTAAATTACTAACTTACCTGAGGGTCTATATCCCTACATGTCAATGTTTGTGTATACTGGTAATGTGAGGAACATACAGAAGATAAGGGTAGCTGAACACCACAAAATGCTGATGGACAACTTTATTAAAGTTGCATAATGAAATGTGTAAGTACTTCATTCATAATGATGTGCTGCCCGAAATCTTAGCGAAGTATCAAAAATTTGCTTACTGTAGGTAATGCATGCACATGACTGTAAAACTGCCGCCCAGTTGGGTGGGTGTGGAGCACATGACTGTAAAGCTGCCGCCCAGTTGGGTGGGTTTGCAGCAAGACTAGTAACTGTGTGACTCACTATAGATGTAAAGTGCCTTTTATAGTGACTGTTGTGAGCCTCTTGTTGATCACCTGTGACACAAAGATTATTGATGTGTGTATTTGTGTAGGTGATTAAATATGTATGTGTATGTATATATGTATACGTATATACATATATATATATATATATATATATATATATATATATATATATATATATATATATATATATATATATATATATATATATATATATATATGTCGTACCTAGTAGCCAGAACTCACTTTTCAGCCTACAATGCAAGGCCCGATTTGCCTAATAAGCCAAGTTTTCATGAATTAATATATTTTCTCTATTTTTTTCTTATGAAATGATAAAGCAACCCATTTCATTATGTAAGAGGTCAATTTTTTTTTATTGGAGTTAAAATTAACGTAGATATATGACCGAACCTAACCAACCTTACCTAACCTAACCTAACCTATCTTTATAGGTTAGGTTAGGTTAGGTAGCCTAAAAAGTTAGGTTAGGTTAGGTTAGGTAGGTTAGGTAGTCGAAAAGCAATTAATTCATGAAAACTTGGCTTATTAGGCAAATCGGGCCTTGCATAGTAGGCTCAGAAGTGAGTTCTGGCTACTAGGTACGACATATATATATATATATATATATATATATATATATATATATATATATATATATATATATATATATATATATATATATATATATATATATGTCGTACCTAGTAGCCAGAACGCACTTCTCAGCCTACTATGCAAGGCCCGATTTGCCTAATAAGCCAAGTTTTCATGAATTAATTGTTTTTCGACTACCTAACCTACCTAACCTAACCTAACTTTTTTGGCTACCTAACCTAACCTAACCTATAAAGATAGGTTAGGTTAGGTTAGGTAGGGTTGGTTAGGTTAAGTCGTATATCTACGTTAATTTTAACTCCAATAAAAAAATTGACCTCAAACATAATGAAATGGGTAGCTTTATCACTTCATAAGAAAAAAATTAGAGAAAATATAATAATTCAGGAAAACTTGGCTTATTAGGCAAATCGGGCCTTGCATAGTAGGCTGAGAAGTGCGTTCTGGCTACTAGGTACGACATATATATATATATATATATATATATATATATATATATATATGTCGTACCTAATAGCCAGAACGCACTTCTCAGCCTACTATTCAAGGCCCGATTTGCCTAATAAGCCAAGTTTTCATGAATTAATGTTTTTTCGTCTACCTAACCTACCTAACCTAACCTAACCTAGCTTTTTTTGGCTACCTAACCTAACCTTACCTATAAATATAGGTTAGGTTAGGTTAGGTAGGGTTGGTTAGGTTCGGTCATATATCTACGTTAATTTTAACTCCAATAAAAAAAAATTGACCTCATACATAGAGAAAAGGGTAGCTTTATCATTTCATAAGAAAAAAATTAGAAAAAATATATTAATTCAGGAAAACTTGGTTTATTAGGCAAATTGGGCTTCGCATAGTAGGCTGACAAGTGCGTTCTGGCTACTAGGTACGACATATATATATGCAAACAAGCCTGAATGGTTGAATATTACAGACTCAAGCCTATATATATATATATATATATATATATATATATATATATATATATATATATATATATATATATATATATATATATATATATATATATATAATTTTGTAACTAGCGTCAAACATTGTTATTTGCTTAGCTAAACGAACTAGAGGGTTCAGTTCCTGAACCGATTATGTGCCTCTGTAATCCTTTACACCACCGCCCACGGGATGGGTATGGGGTGCATAATAAAGAAAGAAATAGAAGAAATTGAAATTGCATAATACGGTTATTGACATTCAATAATAGTAAGATAAAGCAATGAGGACCAAATGGGAGACCAGTGATCAGATGAATATTACAGACTCAAGGGTAGCCTTCTCTTCTTGTATATAAATGAAAAAATAAATTCGTTTGTTTAATTCTAATGCTTGTAGGCGAGAACAGTTGTGAACGCCAGCTAGCGCACAAGTACATGAGCGCCCAAAATACTTTTACACAAAAGACATGTACAGACAGGCGTGTGGCTTCTGACTTCTTTTTTATTGATTAATATTAAATATTAGGCGCTTACCTATAATAGTTATCATTTTATACATGTATAACTCTCACATAATAAATATAAAAGGAGTTTATCCAAAAACTGACAGAAGTGTTGTGTTTTGTGCGTTGTATCGTGTTTGTAGGCATTCGGGTGTGTTGTGTTTACGCTGGCGGGCGGCGTCCTTACCAACTCCGGATTATGTCTGTTACATCACTAAACTTCATTTAATAACTATATGCCTGTTAAATAGAAGATTTTAATTGTTAATAGCATTATATTGTCGTTTTAATATGGAACACGTACACATATGCGAAACGTCGAAAGCTGGTGTCCGAAGTGGTAAAAATATTAGTGTGCGATGGTGTCAATGTACGGAGTGTATATTATAGCTGGTGAATCTAGTGGAGAGTAATCCTTCGTGTTAGTTATATATGCATTCTCTGCTTGAAACGAAGTAAATATGTGTTTGATGATAGTAGAATTAGTTTTATAATAGCAAGATATTATACCAGTAGTTATTAAGTAAATAAACACTGGTGAACATGAAATATGAGAGAAGGTGATGAGCCCTGCCTGATGGGATCATTTACTATCACCAAATGCCCCTGTTCACCTAGTAGTAAGGGTGTACCTTAGCTATACATACCCATTTCTAATTTATTTAGTTTGGTTTTATTTTGAAATTAAATCTGGGTGAGACATAAAATAAAAATATGCTGCACAAATGATGTTAGGTAAGGAGAAGGGTAAAAATGTCACAAACTTTATTCATTGAATACTTAAAGCTATAATTATGACTATATACTGTAGATTATTAAAAAAGAGAGAGGGAAGTAGGGGTCCAAAACCTCTTCCTGTTATACAATTTGGGTGTGGAACAAGTAATTATCAAAAGAAGGCACCATGCCGGGAAGGCTATGTAGCAGTAAGGCAGCTACTTATTTGAGAAATGCTTATTTTATTTACCTTATAAGCTGAGGCAACTTATTTTATTTGAGGAATACTCAGCTGATTCCTCTACATTTAGCATGGAACAAATTTGTGTCCAAGACCTCTTCCTGTTACTCAATTTGGCTGTGTGTAACCAAACTAGAAGTGCTCTACAAATCAAGGGACCCAGAATGTGGAATGACCTCCCGAATCATGTCAAAGGCTGTACCTCTCTCAACCAGTTTAAGAGTTAAACCAAGTACTGCCTAATTAACTCCATGTAACCTAACTTACCTCCTAAATGTCAACCCATGTCTTGCTATTTTTTAAACAACGCTGTTCACCAACATGTGCAATTGCTGAGTTAAGCTATGCTAACCCCCCTTTTTGTATTTTTTATTCATTCTTTCAACACAATTTATACCTAATCCCGATTACTAAGTTTTAGTCTGTGTTTTTTCCCCCACACCTTGCCCGAAATGCTATGAGTATTAGTGGCTTTAGGTATTGTATGTACTAGCTCTGTCTATAAATCCAACATTATGTTTGTAAATCAACTGTATGTACTTTTCCTGAATAAAATGTATTTATTATTTATTTTTTAATCAGTAAGTATTAAAAGAAGGCACCAAGCTGGGAAGGCTATGTAGCACCATTGTGTGTAACAATAAACCAAATTTTTTTTAACAAATAATGCACCTGTATGGTAAAACAAATCCTGTCAGCTGTAAAAATATTGATGCAGTTATTTAAATGAAAAATATAATGAAAGAAATATTACTGGTTTATTTTTATCCTATCTTTTTGTACTGTACAGTATATCCAAGGAAGTGAAAAATTGAGACATAATGCACAATTTAATGAATGATTAGCATGGATTAGCAGTTCAAAAGAAATATGACTTGTATTACATATCAACATGAGATCTTAATGATCCATGGTCAACATGATTTAATAAGGATAATACAGTACTGTATTTGTAATAATACAAACTATAATTTAAAATCTTTATTACTGATTTTTTTTATTAAGAAGATTAGGTATACACAGCAATGTGCTGCTACCCTATTCTATATGGAATATTACACAGTGTAGATAAAAAACTAGCTATAAGTTTATCTAATACTCCCATCTCACAGGATGGTTAGACATACTGTACATGGAATCAATTTAGAAAATACCAGCCTCAATACAAAAAACAAATCAACTCTGACTAAACAACTCTAAGCAATTTTCACAAGAGGTAAGCACTGAATCATGGAAACATTATATTATAATTACTCTTACCAGTTTCTACAAAACTCCTCTCAAACAATGTATTTTTAAACATGTTTAGGTATACACAGCAATGTGCTGCTTCCCTATTCTGTCTAAAGGACCACACAGTGTAGATCAAAAACCAGCTACAAGCTCACCTCACAGGATGGCCAGTCATACATGGAATTAGGAGAGAACAAAATACTTAATGCTGATCTATTAGCCTCCACTGGCAAAATCTGGGTGCAGCACAAGAATATCTTCCAATATTCCTGAGTGTATGAAGTAATTACAGAGCTCAAAATACCTCATACCATTTGGTATGAAGTCACTGATAACAGGACAATCACAGATATAGTGTTGGAGAGTATGTTCTCTCAAGTAGGACTGAAAACAGATGTTTTTTTTCCACCAAGAGGGCTATAAACCCATGGAACCGCCTACCCGCTGAAGCCGTAAATGCCAAATTCCAGCTAAAAAATATAATTAAGACAATTGGCGGGCCCTTCAACAAGCCGCCGGCTTTCTGTCCTCTTCGAGGTCACTAGATAGTTAGTGGCCCTTGGGTAAATTCAGTAAATATATACAATAATTGTCAGCGCATCTTCCGAGCAACAAGGACAGCTACACAGTATCTCTTAGAATTACGTAGGTAAACAACAAATGTAACATATTTGTTTACTACAATGTCGGTGCTGGCTGTAGAAGTTGAAAAAACATTGTTTTACTTCGAAATATACTAATTTTATAAGAAAATTCGACGTAAATAGGAGGCAGTAGAGCTGCGATAAGCCAGCGCTAAATCTTCAATATGAAGAATGTTGCTGCTCTCTGATTGGCCAAACGAAACACAGTAGTGACCTCTATCGGCACGCAGGTGAACCAACAATTTTTCTTCCTAAGTATACCTTATTGAATCGCACCTAAGCATCTTCTTAGGGCGCACTTAGGAACCTTCGTAGCAAACCCACTTACGAAGAAATACACAGAGCTTCCTGAATCTAGGTCCAGATCCCCTCTCATCACCTAAGCGTTCCAATATTTTTGTCTGGTTCACCATACCATTTTTCCTACTTCTTATTTTTGTTTATATCTAGTCATTTAAAATTAACACTTGTATTTATTCTCATGTTTTTGAATCAAAGAATATACTTGAAATTGTTTCTTTAAACATAATGCCACACGATTATACTTTTTGAAGGAAACAGCTCTCCCATAGTGGATGTGTTCTGAACCTTAATGGAATCTGACCCATGTATCAATCGGGTCAACCCTTGTGTGGCGTTTCCAAAATCGTTGCCCATGTTGGAAACAGGATCTGTATGTGAAAACTTTTCCAGGACAATATTTAAAGTAATACCGAAGATATTTGTAGTTGTATAAAAGTTGCATATTTAATGGCTCGTAGAGCTGGAAACCCGCAATATTAATTTCAGAACAATGCTTATTTCACGCAGATTCCTTAATAAACAATTCAATTTCTTTCTTTATTATGCACCCCATACCCATCCCGTGGGCGGTGGTGTAAAGGATTACAGAGGCACATAATCGGTTCAGGAACTGAACCCTCTAGTTCGTTTAGCTAAGCAAATAACAATATTTGACGCTAGTTACAAAATTATCAATGTAGTATACACATGTACACACCCTCATACATACATGTACATATATATATATATATATATATATATATATATATATATATATATATATATATATATATATATATATATATATATATATATATATATATATATATACGTATACACATATACATACACATACATATCTAATCACCCACACAAATACACACATCAATAATCTTTGTGTCACAAGTGACACAAAGAGGTGTCACAAGTGATCAACAAGAGGCTCACAACAGTCACTATACAAGGCACTTTACATCTATAGTGAGTCACACAGTTACTAGTCTTGCCGCACACCCACCCAACTGGGCGGCAGCTTTACAGTCATGTGCTCCACACCCACCCAACTGGGCGGCAGCTTTACAGTCATATGCTCCACACCCACCCAACTGGGCGGCAGCTTTACAGTCATGTGCATGCATTACCTACAGTAACCGCCAGATGCAACGGCTGAGGAATTCACAGAACAGATAAGCAAAATAGAGAATAGCCTTGATAATTTGGAGAACCCGATACCTGATATTATTTTCCTAGGTGACTTCAACTTGCCTAGTCTCAGGTGGAAAATAGCAAACAATAATATTATACCAGGAAATCTATCAGGACCTAACCAACCACAGATTAGAGAACTACTTAGATTCTGTGACAAATTTTCACTCAATCAGCAGATATCGGAGCCAACGTGAAATGAAAATATTCTAGATCCGGTCTTTACGAACAATGAAGACATTATCAGAGACATTACGATATCAGATACCACATACTCAGATCACAAACTCATTGAAGTGCAAACGACCATCAATACTCAGAATAGACCTAAAACGTTGATAAAGCGAGAGGGGCTATTCAGTAAATTCAATTTCAATAATAAAAGGATAGACTGGGAGATAATAAACAGGGAACTTACAAACATTCCATGGGGAACTGTTCTAAATAATACAAGTCCTACAGAAGGAATAGAAAAACTTACTTCAGAAGCGTATCAAGTCTGTCTGAAACATGTTCCTTTGAGGAAAGCCAGAAAGAGATCTAACGTAGAAAGAGAACGCAGACGACACTATAAACGCAGGAAAAAAATAACGGAACTGCTTATGCAGACAAGAATTTCCCGTCAAAGAAGGAATAATTTAAATAGGGAGATTGAAGAAATCGAGCGGAAATTGAAACACTCATATGAAACTGAAGAAAGGCAGTTAGAACAGAAAGCAATTCAGGAAATAAAGAAAAATCCAAAATATTTCTTCTCATATGCGAAATCAAAAGCAAAAACCACTGCCAGTATTGGACCTATTCGTACAAGTGAAGGTTCATACACGGAGGATGACAAAGAAATTAGTGAAATCCTAAAAAAGCAGTATGAGGACATGTTTAGCACTCCAATAAACAACATGAAGGTGGAAGATCCAGACAATTTCTTTATGCGGGATATTCAAACCCCTGTAAATATAACTGATATAAACACGAGCGCACTAAATTTTGAAAAAGAAATTGAAAACATGCCCATGCACTCGGCCCCAGGTCCAGACTCATGGAATTCAATATTTATAAAGAAATGCAAAGTGCCGGTAGCACAGGCACTCAGTATAGTGTGGAGGAAGAGCTTGGACACGGGGGAGATACCAGATGCACTTAAAGTAGCAGACATAGCCCCTCTACACAAGGGAGGGAGCAAAGCATTGGCAAAAAATTATAGACCAGTTGCACTAACATCGCACATCATAAAAGTATTTGAGAGAGTGATTAGGAGTCAGGTCACCAATTTCATGGAGACCAATGACCTTCATAACCCAGGCCAACATGGATTTCGAGCGGGAAGATCGTGCCTCTCACAGCTACTTGAGCACTACGACAAAGTCACTGAGGCATTAGAAGAGAAACAGAATGCTGATGTGATATACACGGACTTCGCAAAGGCCTTCGATAAATGTGACCATGGCGTGATAGCACACAAAATGAAGTCAATGGGAATAACCGGTAAAGTAGGACGCTGGATACTCAGTTTTCTGTCAAACAGGACTCAGCGAGTAACTGTCAACCATATAAAATCTAGTCCAAGTGCAGTGAAAAGCTCTGTACCTCAGGGTACAGTCCTTGCACCACTGCTTTTCCTTATTCTCATATCAGATATAGACAAAAATACAAGTCACAGCTTCGTATCATCCTTTGCAGATGACACAAAAATCAGTATGAAAATTACCTCGGCTGAGGACATTGAAAAACTTCAAGCTGATATTAATAAAGTTTTCGACTGGGCATCAGAAAATAACATGATGTTTAACAGTGATAAATTCCAGGTACTCAGGTACGGTAAAAATGAGGACCTTAAACATAATACAGAGTACAAAACACAATCAAATGTACCCATAGTAGGAAAACAGCATGTAAAGGATTTGGGAATAATAATGTCTGACGACCTAACGTTTAAGGAGCATAACCAAGCAAATATTGCGACAGCCAGAAAAATGATAGGATGGATTGCGAGAACTTTCAAATCCAGGGATCCCATCACAATGGTTGTACTCTTCAAGGCACTTGTGTTGTCCCGTCTTGAGTACTGCTCAGTACTCACTTCCCCCTTCAAAGCAGGAGAGATTGCTGAAATAGAGGGAATACAGAGAACATATACGGCACGCATAGACGCAATAAAGCACCTAAATTATTGGGATCGTCTCAAAGCCCTCCAAATGTACTCACTAGAAAGAAGACGAGAGAGATATCAAATAATATACACCTGGAAGATACTGGAGGGCCAAGTACCAAATCTACACAGTAAAATAACAACGTACTGGAGTGAACGACATGGAAGAAAATGTAGAATAGAACCACTGAAGAGCAGAGGTGCCATAGGCACAATCAGAGAACACTGTATAAACATCAGAGGTCCGCGGTTGTTCAACGTCCTCCCAGCAAGCATAAGAAATATTGCCGGAACAACCGTGGACATTTTCAAGAGGAAACTAGATTTATTCCTCCAAGGAGTGCCGGACCAACCGGGCTGTGGTGGGTATGTGGGCCTGCGGGCCGCTCCAAGCAACAGCCTGGTGGACCAAACTCTCACAAGTCGAGCCTGGCCTCGGGCCGGGCTTGGGGAGTAGAACAACTCCCAGAACCCCATCAACCAGGTATCAACCAGGTATCAACCAGTAAGCAAATTTTGGATACTTCGCTAAAATTTCGGGCAGCACATCATTATGAATGAAGTACTTACACATTTCTTGGACACTATTGATGGTGTTATCTCTAAATTCCGCAATTTTTTCACATTCCATTATATAATGACGCAAAGTATGCGAATAGTTCTGCTGACAGAGTTTACATTTAGTCAAATCTACATCAGCAGATGTTACAAACTCCCAGAGGTACTTGTAGCCGAGCCTAAGCCTATAGCAGTGGTAACATCTAGAAGTCTGCTAACATTATTGGATGACCCATAGACGTGCGGTTCTTCATGCATAATAGAATGATGATAGATGGAGTAACTGGTGTGAATTTCACTTTGCCTCAAGTCTCCGAAATTTAGTTGATGTTCCTGGGATATTGCTGCCCTCAGGCTGCTCAAAGGCAGTCCAAGTTGGTAATCAATTCCCTCTTTACGACCAAAAGTCTTGGCTAGCTCATCAGTTCTATCATGCATTCGGAGACCAATATGGGAAGGAATCCACAGGAGACAAACTCTGACTCCATCATTGATTATTTCACTATATCTGTGTCTAGCTTCAGAGATATGCACGTCACAGTTATGCCTTGGGGAGCTGAGGGCAGTCAAGGATGACAAGTCACTTACAATTAGCGTGTCAACTTTGGATTCATATACGCGCTCTATTGCAAGGATTATGGCAACCAATTCTGTTTGAAGAGTGAAGGCCCAGTTACTTAGACGCGCTCCACACTCATGGGAGATGGAACCATCTCTCCCTGTCACAACAACTGCACTTCCAGCTGCACCATAGGACTGATGCAAGGATCCATCAGTGTAAATAATCTGGGAAAGGGAGAGCTCTCTGACTAAAACATCAATTTGGCTTAAGGCATTGTACTTTGCTTCTTGTCCAAGCAAGGCTTGTTCTTTAATCAGCTTCTTGGGTGGGAAAGTGGAGACAGTAATTTGGAAAGGAGTGATCTCCCATGGGGCAGGAAAGTGTTGTTGTTGTCTCTCTTGGTAGGGGTGATGAAAGTTATACATTCTGAGAACATTAATTGGCAGTTACGGTAATCCATTTGGAGGGATGCTGATCTTCAAGGAAGAAGGCTTGGAGGGCTTCAGTGCAGGGGTTAGGGTGGGTTAGCCTAAGCATCTTGATACCAATTAAAGCATTAATTTCAGTGATAAGATCACTTACACATAAATGTCAACCCATGTCTACGATTTTAAACAATCCTGTTTGTTGACCAAATTGTATTTTTGTTTTTTTTCTGCCATGTTCCCCCCCCCCTCTTTTTTCATTTCTTTTTCTTATTTTTTTTCAATACAATTTATTCTTTAATCTCAATTAGTATTAAGTTTTAGTCTTAGTGTTTTTCCTGCCCGAAACGCTTTGCGTAATAGTGGCTTTAGGCATTGTATGTACTAGCTATAAATGCATCAACTTTTGTATCTCACCTTGTATGTATGTACTTTACCTGAATAAATATTTGTATTTATATTTGTATTTGTACCTACACCGGGACTAGGGCTTCCCCACATCAGGACTCGAAGAGGCGCAGGACCAGCACCCACGACCGACCCCTCAACCCCCATCAACAGATAATAGGGTAGTAGAAGGCCACTCACCCAACACCCAGACAGACAGCGAGGCAAACACCGAAGAATTCGACATTCGCCTACCAAACTTCTTCCGGGGGCCGGAAACGTGACTCCTGGCCCAAAAGGATCCTCCGTCAACCTCACCAGTGTACAAATGAAAGATTAAGGTTCGGTCCGAGCCAAACAAACAACTACTTCAGCCACACAGTAATGGGGATCACAATCCTTCAAGTGAATATCAGATACTACTTCTGATATTGAGAGTGGCTACCTGGAGGTAGCCAGACTCAACCCAACCCGGACGTTATTTTACTCAACGAAACAGTGGCCGGACAGGACCAACACATCTCAATTTGGGGAAACTCCACAAGGGAAATCAACAGGGGGTTGCACAGTGCGGTGGCAATCCTAGTAAAACGAGGTCTCTCCTACCGACCCATCCTCATAGATGATGACCACTTCCTTGCATTAGAATTTGCCACCACACACGGCCCCCTAATTGTCTGCACCACATATATCTACCTCCTAGACTCTCCTACCTCCCCCTCTATTCCACTCAACCGGCACCTCGACAGGAACCTCCCAACCATAATCGCTGTAGACCTGAATGCCCACCACCAGGTCTTATTCAACGCTCTTGCCAGAGCAGACCTGCAGAGAGCAGGTCTGCTCTGGCAGTTTTTGCATTAAAATTGAATTTGCATTAAATTCATTAAATTAAAAAATTATATTAAAATGAAAAAAATAATAAATTAAATTAAAATTAAAAATTAAATTAAATTTAAATTTTAATTTAAATTATTAAATTAAAATTAAAATTAAGTTATTAAATTAATTATTAAATTAAAATTAAAAAATAAAATTAAAAATAAAATTAAGCATTAAATTAAAAAAATGCATTAAATTGAAGAACTGTCTGTCTAGGACAGAGAGCTCTTCAATTTAATGCAAAAATAGAGGCCCTCCTTCCAAGGCCCCCCACTTACGACATTATTTGTGGGCAACCTGAGTGGCACCCCTGACATTGTGCCGACCAACAGAGACAGTGACCTATTTCACTGTACAATGACCCCAGGCAAGAATGTGGGGTCGAACCATATTCCGGTGATCACCACCCTCCAGGCTACCCCCTTTTGCTTTGTGGCACCTCCCAGGCCAAAGCTGGAAACCATGGAATTTCAGGCCTATCACGCCATTCTCGCTGATGACCACATCCTCGAGTTCGACAATCTCCAAACCCAAACAATTGACCAAGCTGTTAACACCATATACAACTGCATCCAACAAGCTACTGAGGCAACATGTGAAAGATCCACCACAAGGACTTACCACCAATATAAACCGACCCGAGAAATCAGAAGGAAAATGAATGAGTACCAACGAGCCTGCCAAAGTCACTACAAAACTGGCCAGCCGCCAGCACTAGCCCTACAAACACTCAGAAGGGAAACTGTAGACCTAACGCTGACTCACAGGAACCACATCTGGGGAACTGTTGTGAGACAAGCCAACCAGTCCATAGGGGAACCGGGAACCTTCTGGCCCAAGATCAGACAGCTCTTGGGATCTGCTAGCCTCAGCCTCACGAACCTCGTACACACATTCCTAGATGAAGATGACGAGGAACAACAAACAAAAATAGAAAACCCACAAGAACAGGCTGACCTCATGGGTTCAGTATGGAAAGACACTCACGGCTTCAAACAGCAAAGCATTCAACAACTTACACTTCAACCGTGTCAACCAATAGACCACAGAAAACGCCGCCCCCCTACTCAGCACCCCCTTGATAGACTTAACAACCCTCCAAAACGACCACCCCCTAACAAGCAACATGTCATTGGTAGAGATGAGAGGGGTCATTAAGAGCATCTGCAATACGGCCCCAGGACCATCGGGGATCAAGGCAAAGCAGATCAAACTCCTACCAGGCAATTTTCTGCAATCCTTACTCAACATACTTAACGCCATGTTGGCATCTAGCCACATTCCTGTAGCTTTCAAATCACCCAAGATGATATTCATTCCCAAACCCAAGAAAGACCCCCACCAGCCCGGCAACTTCCGCCCAATCTTCCTCTAGGACTCATTAGGCAAGTGTTTTGAAAAAAATCATGAACAAACCGTCTCAACTACTATATGGAGTATAAAAATCTCTTCACAGAAAAGAAATTCGGCTTTCGAGCACAGCGGTCAACCCAGCACACAATAAACATTATCTATGATGCTGTCAGCTCAATTCATCAGCAAAAATAAGTAGCACTGATTGCGACAAGAGACGTATACAAGGCCTTCGACAGCCTATGATGTCATAGGCTGTCGAAGCAGCCTAACAAACTACAGACTTATCGGCCCAAAACTGGACCCTTCTCAGACTGATCAGAAATTTCCTTAAGATCAAGCGAGTTACTCCCAGCTTCAAGGCGAAAGTGGCAGCAGTCTTCAGCCTAACAGCTGGAGTCCCTCAGGAGTCGTGCCTGAGCCAGGTTCTCTTTAACATTCTCATAAATGACCTGCCCATCCGGAATACAGGAACACTATCATCGTCCAATTTGCTGACGATGTAATACACACGTAATAACATCTAACCCAAGCAGCCAGACAGCCAAACATGCGACTGTAACCCGTAAGGCGAACGTAACTGGCAAAGAAAATGGAGGACAACCACCAACCCAGACACGATCCAAATAAGCACTGTCGGATGTATGGCCTAAACAATTGAAGAAGAGGGGAGGATAAGGGTCATGGGCGAACTCATAGCTATCTCAAACTCCAACACAGTGCTTGGATACAACTTCAACAGGTTACTCAACTCCACCCAGTACGTCTCCCAGAAGTATGCGATGACTCGGGGCTCACTGTCGAGGCTATTCCACTTCAGGCAAGCCCCATCCCAAGTCAAGCTCTACCTGACTAGAATGATTGTAAGGCCTAGCCTTCAGTACCCTTACGTCCCCCTGAACCTTACAAACAAAACCAACATGTTGAAGATCCAACGGGTCCAAAACAAAGCACTTCGCTTCGCGGCGAGCCTGTCGCTGGCGGACAGGGTAAGAACAGACTGGATCCACAAGACTCTCAACATGAAGCCAATGACTACTAGGCTCAGCTACCTGGCCAGAAGGAAGCTGTACCGCATGAAGCACATGTATGTCCCAGACCCCGAAGATCCCCATGAAGCAGTAAACACCACCAGTGACTACGAGATCCATCAACCACCACACAGAACCTGAAGAATCACTCTCCAACATAGAGTGATGAGACACATCCATGATCAGGTCTTCCCAAGACCTCAAACACTGAGAGGTCTGCCAGACGACCCAGATGAGTGGACCATCCCGAACCAAATTTATACCTAAAAAAAACAAAAATAAAATAAAAATACAAGTAACCAACAACAAAAAAATATTTATTGTGCTACCAGAAGAGTAACCACCCAGATGTTGCTAAAATTAATCTCCTGCAGCCAACTCCATCGGCTCTAGAGCTTCCAGACACCAGCTAGGACACAAACACTAGCCACCCAGCCAATGTACTGACAACCCAACATACCACACACCCTAACAAACGAAACACATATGTCAACAAATGGTGGACAGGCCACCGAACTTTCAAACCTCCTCTCTTTCAACACCCACATCCACTTCCAGAATTTCAGCTCCCCACTCCTCTACCTCACCCATCCTTTCCAAACTCTTTGGACATCAAATCGCAGTTGCAAGTATTAAGAAACGGAAGTAGTGTACCCCCGCGAGATCATTTAGGGTCATTCAGGTTGTGATATGTCATCAAACTAACAGAAGTAAGTCTTAAGTATCCTTACTTGCGGATTATGCATAATTGCTGAGATTTACAAACGAATAAGTTTTAGGGAGAGTACAAGGAAATCTAGATGAGCTCAAGCAGTGGTCGGACAGATGGTCACTTTCCGTTACCACTGGCAAATGCAAAGCTGTAAACATAGGTGAGACGAAGAAAAGGCACCTAGAATAGGCTAGGTGGCCTAATAGGCTATTAGACTTGGACGTGAAGTTCAGGCCTAATAGGCTATTAGACTTGGACGTGAAGTTCAGGCCTAATAGGCTGTTAGTCTATTAGGCTAGAAAGCTATTTCTTGATTCTGTTAACACAACAAGGTGAAGACTGCTAGGATGGTACACGCGCACATGGACAGATAATTTACATCAAAGTTGTGAGAAACGTTTAGGTGACCAAAAGACTATTATCTAGGCAACGCAGTGTCCCAGACTTACCAATGTTCCACAGTCACATCCATATTGATTTGATCTTCAATTTTCTCTTCAGATTGTCTGATAAAAAGTGATAATTTACTAGATTCTTTCCAAATTAATACTCACATCTTAAGAATAAAAGGAAAACCAAAAATATATATTAAGTGAATAGTAAAAGAAGCATCAACTTGACATTGGGAGGAATTCTGGTCTGCGAGGCCGCGGAGGACGCTCCCACAGCTGGGCTACGAGGCCGCGGAGGACGCTCCCACAGCTGGGCTACGAGGCCGCGGAGGACGCTCCCACAGCTGGGCTACGAGGCCGCGGAGGACGCTCCCACAGCTGGGCTACGAGGCCGCGGAGGACGCTCCCACAGCTGGGCTACGAGGCCGCGGAGGACGCTCCCACAGCTGGGCTACGAGGCCGTGGAGGACGCTCCCACAGCTGGGCTACGAGGCCGCGGAGGACGCTCCCACAGCTGGGCTACGAGGCCGCGGAGGACGCTCCCACAGCTGGGCTACGAGGCCGTGGAGGACGCTCCCACAGCTGGGCTACGAGGCCGTGGAGGACGCTCCCACAGCTGGGTTACGAGGCCGCGGAGGACGCTCCCACAGCTGGACTACGAGGCCGCGGAGGACGCTCCCACAGCTGGACTACGAGGCCGCGGAGGACGCTCCCACAGCTGGACTGCGAGGCCGCGGAGGACGCTCCCACAGCTGGGCTACGAGGCCGCGGAGGACGCTCCCACAGCTGGGCTACGACGGCTTCTGATTACTCTTTCATAAACACAGATCTTATCTTGCATAAACACCAGGAATATAATATGCAAAACGAAATCATGTGTTGTTTGTTTTGTGTGGGGTTAGTGAGTTGCAAAATAGTTTGATAGGTTAACTGTAAATGTATAATATTAGTTGAATTGTTACTGTTCATGAATTTTGAAATATGTTTGAATACGTGAAAGTAACGTAAATGATGTCTATATATGCATGGTCCAGGCATAATTAGCACACACACACCAACACAAACAATCACTCAGACATTCACATGAGCGTGCAAGTGCTGATTTGATGTGTACTTCAATAAAACGTTACAAATTAAATTAGATTTTTCAATGAGGTTTAACGACTCAGATGAAGTTGTGAAACACATTGTTTTTTAGCTTTACAATAACATTCGGACCATAAACACTCCTCCACTGCCTTACTGTAACCATCATATGAAAAATAAACACTCACCTACAACTGTAAATATTATATAAATACTGGAACACTTGATGATATATTGGACTTGTACCCAAGATTGACTGTGTAATGCATCAGTTATACAATGTTTGTGATTTAACTATAACCTGAGTTTGTAAAAGCACCCTAATCACCCTCAGTGGTTAGGTGCTTAGTAACTCATTAGTTTATATAGCAGCTACCTTACCCTGTCAAAGTAGGAGAGACATAAATGTATGTGTATATGTGTATGTATTTATATTTACATGTATATGTGTACATATATGTGGAAAAACCACATGTGAAAAATATATACTGTACATATATGTAAATATATGTACTCACCTAGTTGTACACACATAGCTGTGCTTGCAAGGGGTTGAGCTTTTGGTCTTTGGTCCCTCCTCGCTATCGTCAATCAACTGGTGTTCAGGTTCCTGAGCGTACTGGACTCTATCAAATCTACATCTGAAATTGTGCATGGAGTCTGCCTCCACCACATCACTGCTTAATGCATTCCATTTGTTAACTACTCTGACACTGAAAAATTCTTTCTAATGTCTTCGTGACTCATTTGGGCACTAAGTTTCTACCAGTGTCCCCTTGTTTGTGTTCAACCCTTGCTAAAAAGTTTGTTTTTGTCCGCCCTGTCAATTCCTTTGAGAATTTTGTATGTGGTTATCATGTCTTCCCTTACTCTTCTGTTTTCAAGGGACGTGAAGTTCAGCTCCCTTAGCCTTTCCTCGTAGCTCATACCTCTCAGTTCCGGGACTAGTCTGGTGGCATTCCTCTGAATCTTCTCTAACTTTGTCTTGTATTTAACGAGGTATGGACTCCAGGCTGGAGCTGCATACTCCAGGATTGGTCTGACATAAGTGGTATACAAGGTCCTGAATGACCCCTTACTCGTATTTCTAAAGGCAGTTCTTATGTTGACCAATCTAGCATATGTGGGTGATGATATCCTTTTGATGTGGGGCTCTGGGGACAAGTTCGGTGTGATATCGACCCCCAGATCTTTCTCTGTATTTGACTCTTGCAGGATTTCACCTCCCATATGGTACCTAGAGCTCAGCCTCCTGCTCCCTTCGCCTAATTTCATTACTTTACACATTCCTGAGTTTAACTTTAGTAGCTGTTTTCTAGACCATTCCTCCAGTTTGTCCAGATCGTCCTGTAGTCTCTGTCAATCTTCATATGTCTTGATTCTTCTCATAATTTTAGCGTCATCAGCAAACATTGAGAGGAATGAGTTCATACCCTCTGGAAGATCGTTTGCATATATTAAAAACAGGATGGGTCCATGTACAGAGCCCTGTGGGACCCCGCTGGCGACATCTCGCCATTTTGATGTCTCCCCCCTCCTCACAGTTACTTGCTGTTTCCTGTTGCTCAGATACTCCCTTATCCATTGGAGCGCCTTACCTTCGACTCCGGCCTGTTGCTCCAACTTTCGTAACAACCTTTTATGGGGTACTGTTGCAAAGGCTTTCTGACAGTCTAACAGATGCTCTACAAGTAAATAAATAAATAAATAAATAAATATGTTTATTCAGGTAAGGTACATACATACATACAAGTGATGTTACATTAATGGATTGATATATAGATAGAGCTAGTACATACAATGCCTAAAACCACTATTACGCAATGCGTTTCGGGCAAGAAAAACATTAATATCTAGAACTTAATACTAATTAAGCATAAAGAATAAAAAGTGTTGAGAACAAATACAAATAAAGATAAAAAAAAAGGGGGAACATGACTGAAAAAGCAGCACAAATACAATAGGTTGACAAACAGTGTTGATTAAACAAAAAAAAATTACAGACATGGGTTCACAATAGAGGAGTGAGGTAGGTTACAGGGAATTTATTAGGTAGTGTTTAGTTTTTATCTTAAACTGGTTGAGAGAGGTACAGTCTTTAACATGGTTGGGAAGGTCATTCCACATTCTGGGTCCCTTGATTTGTAGAGCATTTCTAGTTTGATTAAGTCGTACTCTAGGAATATCAAAACTGTACTTATTTCTGGTGTGGTGCTCATGGGTTCTGTTACAACCTTCAATGAAGCTTTTGAGGTCAGGATTGGCATTACAGTTCAGCGTTTTATATATGTATAATACACAAGAGAGAATGTGCAGTGACTTAATATCTAACATATTCAGAGATTTGAGTAAGGGTACCGAGTGATGTCTGGGGCCAGAGTTGGATATTGTCCTAATAGCAGCTTTGTGTTGGGTAATAAGAGGACGTAAATGATTTTGGGTAGTAGAACCCCAAGCACAAATACCATAGTTGAGGTATGGATAGATGAGGGAGTAATAGAGAGTAACCAGGGCAGGGCGGGGTACATAATATCTGATCTTAGAAAGAATGCCAACAGTTTTTGAAACTTTTTTTGATATATTTAGAATGTGACCCTGGAAATTCAGCTTGTGGTCGATGAGAACGCCAAGGAATTTGCCATCTAATTTGTTACAAATTTGGGTATTTTTTATTTTGAGATTTATCTGATTAGAGGATTTATTGCTAAACAGAATATAAAACGTTTTGTCAATGTTAAGGGTGAGTTTGTTGGCGGTTAGCCAAAGATGGACTTTCTCTAGCTCAGTATTTACTGTGGCATTTAGAGCAAGGGGGTCAGGACTGGAGTAAATGAAGGTTGTGTCGTCAGCAAATAGAATTGGTTTGAGGTGTTGGGAGGCATTTGGAAGGTCATTAATGTAGATGAGAAAGAGGAGAGGGCCAAGTATGCTGCCCTGAGGAACACCAATGTTGATGGGTAGGGTGGGAGAAATTGTATTATTCACAGAAACATACTGGAGCCTGTCAGTAAGATAAGATTTGAGGTATTGCAGGGAGTGTCCTCTGACTCCATAATGATGTAATTTAAGAAGAAGGTTTTGATGGTTGACAGTGTCAAAAGCCTTACGCAGGTCCACAAATAACCCAACAGGAAACTCCTTTTTATCAAGAGCTGCGTGAATTAAGTTAATCATACTAATAAGTGCATCGTTAGTGCTTTTTTTGGGTCTGAAGCCATATTGACAAGAGCTAAGTATATTGTGTTTGGCTAGAAAAGAGTAAAGCTGCTTGTAGATTAGTTTTTCGAATATTTTTGACAAGTTAGGCAGGATTGATATAGGTCTGTAGTTGTTAACATCTGTGAGATCACCACATTTGTGGATAGGGGTTACTCTTGCTTTTTTAGAATGTCAGGAAAGGTTTGGAGTTCAAGTGACTTGTTGAAGAGCAATGCAATAGCAGGGGCTAGAGATCTGGAGGCTTTTTTGTAAATTAAAGTTGGTATCTCCTCGAGGGCACTAGACTTGGTTTTAAGGGAAAGGATTATTTCATTGACATCAGTGGAACTAGTAGGCTTTAGGTACAGAGACTGTGGATAGTTACCTGTAAGATAGTCCTTAACATCAGTACAGGAAGATGGAATATCATTTGCAAGGGATGACCCAATGGAAGAGAAGAACCTATTGAACTCAATAGCAGAATCAGAGGCTGAAAGTTGACCAGCGTTATTGGAAAGGAGTGTTGGTTTGTTATTTAAAATCTTCTTTGATCCCAATATTTGTGAAATTGTGCTCCAAGTTTTTTTAATGTTGCTCTTTATTTGGGTAAATTTATCTTCATAGTATTTAGTTTTGGCTCGTCTAATTATTTTAGATAGCAATAACGAGTAATTCTTTGAGAATTCTTTGGAGACTGATCCTAGCCTATACTTCTTCTCAAGGTCGTGTTTTTTGTTAATGGATTTAAGTATTCCCTTTGTAAGCCAAGGATTGTTAAGTCTTTTGCTTGTGACTTGTTTTGTAAGCAGAGGACAGTGGGTGTTATAAAGGCTAAGAGTTGTTTGAAGAAAAGATTGCACTGCTAGGTTGATGTCCCCAATGTTTCTCCACGATCTTCTCCGTCACCTTGCATGGTATACAAGTTAGGGAAACTGGCCGGTCGTTCAGTGCCTCTTGCCTGTCACCCTTTTTGTATATTGGTACTACATTAGCTGTCTTCCAGCTTTTCGGTAAGTCTCATGTTTCCAGTGACCTGATATACACCATAGAGAGTGGCACAGTGCTTCTGCACCTTCTTTTAGTATCCAAGGTGAGATTCTGTCAGGTCCAACAGCCTTTGTCACATTCAGCTCCAACAGATTCCTTTTGACCTCATCACTGATGAGGTCAAATTCCTCCAAGGATGCCTGGTTTGCCTTCTCCTCATTTAATGCAGGGCATTCTCCTTGTTCTATTGTGAAGACCTCCTGGAATCTCTTGTTGAGTTCTTCACACACCTTGTCATTCTGTGTGTATTTATTCTCCCCTTTTCTCAGTTTCATCACTTGTTCCTTCACTGCGGTTTTCTTCCTGGTGTGGCTGTGAAGCAGTTTTGGTTGGGTCTTAGCTTTACTCGCAATGTCATTTTCATACTGTTTCTCTGCTTCTCTCCTCCCTCTGAGGTACTTATTTCTTGCCCTCTAGTATCTCTCCCTGCTTGCTCTCTGGTGTTTTGTTATTCCTTTAGTTTCTCCATGTTCTTGTACTCAATTGCTTCGCAACCTTACATTCCTGGTTGAACCATGGATTATTCTGTTGCTTTTTGTTTTTTCCTTTTGGGCCGGGATAAACCCATCTGCAGTTTCCTGGCACCTCTGGGTGACATAGTCCATCATATCCTGTACAGTCTTTTCTCTGAGGTCTGTTTTCCATGGTATTCTTATTAGGAAGTTCCTAATCTCGTCATATTTTCCTCTTCGGTAATTTAATCATTTCCTTTCCAATCCCATCCTTAGATAGGATGGGATATCCCTACGTCCACCAGATACTCAAATGCCAATACACTGTGGTCACTCATTCCCATGGGGGCTTCAAATGTATGAATGTGTGTATGTATGAATGCATGTATGTGTAAATGTATGAATGTATGTATTGTGCATAAAGAATGTGTGAAAGCTGGTAAAATATGCAATTTACCTTTGTTAACGCACATTAATGACATTATATACAAAGACCGGCTTTGGGAGCCGGTCGGCCGAGCGGACAGCACGTGGGACTTGTGATCCTGTGGTCCTGGGTTCGATCCCAGGCGCCGGTGAGAAACAATGGGCAGAGTTTCTTTCACCCTATGCCCCTGTTACCTAGCAGTAAAATAGGTACCTGGGTGTTAGTCAGCTGTCACGGGCTGCTTCCTAGGGGTGGAGGCCTGGTCGAGGACCGGGCCGCGGGTACACTAAAAGCCCCGAAGTCATCTCAAGATAACCTCAAGAAGACACATAGAGCACTGTTTATGTAGGGCAGACATAAATCTGTGTATATATGTATTTCTGTATCTAGGTTAGATTAGCATTATATAATCACTGCAATCACCTTCTGTGGTTGATTGTTCAATTAATCACGGAACTATATGTTTGAGAGATCTCTAACCCTGTCCATGGAGGACAGAAGAAAATTTATAAATGCTGGTTTGCATTGTAAATTTCTGGCCAGGGCTATGGAAGAAAATATAAATAATATTAAAGAAAAACGTTGTAAACAACAAATGGTATTTGTAGAGACTGAAAGATGTAGCTGCGGACTTGAGCCTCCCATTAACTCTTCGACCCATTACTGGAAAAGAGGAAGTTGCCAAAAGAATGGAAGACAGCCAATGTAGTGCCAATGTGCCATAATGAAAGGACACAGGAGCCACTAAACTACACAGTAGCTTCATTATCGACCATTCTCAGTTAGGCGCTAGAGAAGCTTACAAGGAAACGTGTCTTGGAACACTTAAAAAATTAAGATTTCTCTCTGAGTATCAACATGGATTCAGTTAAGGCAGATAATGCCCTATGAATTTATAAGTGTTATCTTCTATATAAATAAAAATGGAAATGTTCGTTTGTGCATAATCGCTAATCTCCGAAAGTTCTTCCCTGATTGCTTTTGAAATTTTCACATAACGTTCAATTCGCATCCGGCCAGGTTTTTATATACATACTATATAGATGTCAGGTCTGAGATGGTAAAAAACATGCTTTTTCTGAAAAAACTGTTTTTCATGTGTTTTTCATGTGAGAAAAATCTTCGAAACCTCTTTACCGATTGCTTTGAAATTTTGACACAACGTTGCATTTGAATAAGCGCGTCTTTTTATATATCTACTATATACATGCCTCACCTGTGACAGGAAAAAACATGCTTTAAAAAAAAAACAGCGGCATTTGTTGGACGTAAGAACAACACACGCTGTAATCTCCGAAAGTTCTTCACTGATTGCTTTGAAATTTTGACAACGTTGCATTCGAATAGGCGCGTCTTTTTATTTCATAGATGCCATCCCTGAGACAGGTAAAAACATGCGTTTTTGAAAAACAGCGCCATCTGTTGCACATAACAACAACATGCACGCTGTACTATGTCACGAATTCCATTTCAATGTTTCCGAGTGCATTGATAAATTTTATTTTCATAGATTTTAAGTTATTTTTATTTTTTATTGAATTATTTTGTGTGACATTGTGTTGGAATTGAGCTGTGTTGTTTATCATACCGTTCATTTCGTATGTATAAGTATAGATGCCACACCTGTGACAGGTAAAACTATGCTTTTCTTGAAAAACAGCGCCACCTGTTGCATGTAAGAGCAACGCACATACCATATTTCAATGTTTCTGATTGCATTGATATATTTAATTTTCATAGATTTTGATTTATTTTCATTTTGATTCAATTATTTTGTGTGAATTGCATTAGAGTTGAGCTGTGTTGTTTATCATACCGTTCATTTCGTGGGTAGTAGTAGTAGTAGTAGGCATCCTTCAGTCTCGGAAGACTATGGAGTTGCGCCTACACGGCGCAAAGCCTGGGTAGGTAGATATGGAGAAGCTGTTACCCATGCAGCATGTCCCCCCTCTCCACGTTGTTGAAATTATCCAATGGAAAGGCAAATGTCAATACACATGGTTCCAACAACGTCGCAGGAGCTGCCAGAACAAGGTCGACGTCATCAACGAACTGCCTTAGGGGCTCCAACTCCGGATTTTTCCTCGAGGTTGACTCCTGAACCTTTCCCCAAAAAAGGTATGGCCGCAAGGCAGCGGAGGTTTAAAATTAGGGTTTTCCTTCCCCTAGAACTTCCTAAACCCATTTCCTATATTCATTTTAATCCGTTCTCGCACTTTCGTATAGTCAATATTGACTTATTAAATACGTGCATATGTGACATACTAAACATACTAGTTTACCTTGAAAAGCTTCATAGAAAACACCGACCTTACCTAACCTTCTTAGTATGTTGAGATAAGCATCTTATTGCTTCGTAATTACAATTATTCCTTAACCTATTATAGGTATAGGTTAAGTAATAATTACAATTATTACTTAACTATATTACTATTATAGGTATAGGTTAAGTAATAATTGTAATTATTACTTAACCTATTATAGGTATAGGTTAAGTAATAATTGTAATTATGAAGCAATAAGATGCTTATCTTAACATACTAAGAAGGTTAGGTAAGGTCGGTGTTGTCTATGAAGCTTTTCAAGGTAAACTAGTATGTTTAGTATGTCACATATGCACGTATTAAATAAGTAAATATTGACTGTAAGAAAGTGCGAGAACGGGTTGATCCATTTCATGGGTATTGTTTATTTTTTTTATTTTTTCATAATTTAATTTCATTTTTTAACTGTTTTTCTTATATTTCAGTGATGGGAACATCAGATCACTTGATGTTCCCAATTTTCTGATGGGAACATCAGACCATTTGGGAAGGAATCGGACGAGGGAGTGGGGAATGGTGGGGATGATGAGGGGACGGAAGTGAGAGATGGCGGGGATGACGAGGGGACAAGGGAGGGGGTAATGGTGGGGAAGGACAAGGGGACGGGGTAGATTAGGAGGGTGGGGACGAGGGGAACGGGGAATGGAGAATGTGGGGAGGACAAAGGAACAGGGGAGAGGGGCATGGTGGGAAGGACGAGGGGACGGTGGAGTGAGGAATGGTTGGGAGGCTGAGGAGATGGGTAAGGGGAGAATGGTGGGGAGGACGAAAGGACGGTGGAGTGGGGAATGGTTAGATGGCCGAGGGGACGGTGGAGTGAGGGATGGTGGGGAGGAAAAAGTGACGAGGGAGGGGGGAATGGTGGGGAGGGCTAGGGGACGGGGAATTGTGGAGTGGTTGGGATGACGAGGACAGGGGAGTGAGGAATGTTTGGGAGGACGAGGGGAGGTGGGAATGGTGGGGAAGACTGGGAGACGGGGGAAGGTTGTTGTGACTCAGCAACGCTCATGCGTTGCTAAGCCACAGCAACGCATGGCAGGGTACAGCTAGTGTTTAAATAAAAATGATAGAACTAAGGGAAGAAGGGATTGCTGCCTGTATTTTCGTAGATAATCAACAAACGTGTAACATAGTTCCATTTAGTAGGTCACCATCCCAGAATTGAAGACCAGGATTTCATAACTAAAGAAGTGCTGGTGTCTAGGAGAGACTATATCACTGGTCGATAACAGAGGGTAATGCCGAAAGAAGAGAAATCAGTGTCAAACAGGTGGAAGTATTCAAAAACGCAAGTAGTGTACCCCCCGCGAGATCATCTGTGGTCATTCAGTTGGGAAATATGTTATCAAGCCTAACAGAAGAAAGTCTTAAGTATCCTTACTTGGGGATTATGTATAATTGTTGAGATTTCAAACGAAGACGTTAGAAGGGGAGTATAAGAGGATCTAGATGCGTTCAAATGGTGGTTAGACAGATGGTCACTTTCTTTGAACACTGACAAATGCAAAGATCTAAATAGAGGTGAGATGAAGAGAAGCAGAGCAGTATAGGCTAGAAAGCTTATATTTGGTTCTGTTAACACAACAAGGTGAAGACTGCTAGGATGGTACACGCGCACATGGACAGATAATTTACATCAAAGTTGTGAGAAATGTTTAGATAACCAAAAGACTATTATCTAGGCAACACAGTGTCCCAGACTTACTAATGTTCCACAGTCAAATCCATAACGATTTGAACTCCAATTTTCTCTCCAGAATGTCTGATGAAAAGTAATAATTTACTAGTTTCTTTCCAAATTAATACTTACATCTTAATAATAAAGAAAAAAACTATTTAACAAGAACAATAAGAGAAGCATTTTCCAAACCTTTGGGTGGAACTCTGGACTGTGAGGCCGCGGAGGACGCTCCCACAGCTGGGCTACGAGGCCGCGGAGGACGCTCCCACAGCTGGGCTACGAGGACGCTCCCACAGCTGGGCTACGAGGACGCTCCCACAGCTGGGCTACGAGGACGCTCCCACAGCTGGGCTACGAGGCCGCGGAGGACGCTCCCACAGCTGGGCTACGAGGCCGCGGAGGACGCTCCCACAGCTGGGCTACGAGGCCGCGGAGGACGCTCCCACAGCTGGGCTACGAGGCCGCGGAGGACGCTCCCACAGCTGGGCTACGAGGCCGCGGAGGACGCTCCCACAGCTGGGCTACGAGGCCGCGGAGGACGCTCCCACAGCTGGGCTACGAGGCCGCGGAGGACGCTCCCACAGCTGGGCTACGACGGCTTCTGATTACTCTTTCATAAACACAGAACTTATCTTGCATTAACACCAAGAATATATTAAGCAAAATGAAATGTAGTGTGTTGCTTGTTTTGTGTGGTTTAGTTAGTTACCAAATAATTAGAAGGAAAACTGTAAATGTTTAATATTGGTTTAATTGTTACTGTTCATGAACTTTGTAATATGTTTGAATTCGTGATTGTTGTGAGATTTTTTTCTACGCCCACCTCCCTTAGGAGGTGGACTACAAGTTTAAAGGCTGCTCACGGCAGTTAAGCATGAGTCCAATAGAAAAAGGAAAAGCGGGAGCAAACCGCCAGGCCTCCACCACCAAGGGTGAAAACCTGTCCACAATAGGCCGCTGGCTCCTCCTAGTTAAACTGGACGTTAAAACTAATAAAGGGTAACCGACGGGTTTTCACAATCAAATATTTATATTTGATGTGGCGCTATGAATTGTAATTCGAATTCCCAAGAACAGCCGTCATATCAAGATCACATCAACATTTAATCGTAATATGCAGAAACATTGGGTGGAAAAATATATTTGAAGGGTTGACATCAAAGACCGTTTTCTATAATATAACAATTTATTAACAACAAGAGACTAACTACTACATTACCGAGTTTACGTTACGTTAATGTCCATCCAGTGGCACGATAACAAACAGCTAAATAGCAACCCTTGCTGTGCGGCTGCATACTGAACTAACCTGAACACAGGTGTGCCCACTGATGACGCAATATTGCAAATCAAAAAATATCACAGACTAAGTTACACCACAGCGAATGGTTATGTTATTGTCCATCCAGTGGCAATTGCAACACAGCTATTCAACAGTCCCTCGAGAAATGACAGCAGGCTCCATCCTGCTGACACTTCGGGCTGACAAGTGAACTAACTGAACAATGATGCCCACTGAAGACACAAGCATGCAATCAATAGTGTCACGCCTTCCCTGACAGCTTACTCTAATCACAAGCTTAAGGGTCCTCCCGCCCCCCAGGAGAGACCCACGTAACTAGGCGGGTAGTCCAACAGTGACTCCCCCTATCACAACCCAGTGTGAACACTCTTTGCAACTCCCTACAAGAAGTTGCACTGTAAACAGTAAACAAAGACAGGCAAGGCGGGATTCTGGGACACAGCTCCACAAATCCCTATATTACTCTACTCTCGTCACCAGACGACAACCAAAAGAAATTGCCTTAAGTGATTAATTACGTTAATTGACTGATCACAGCAGTCAGCAACAAAGTACTACGGTAATCACAAACAATTTTTTTTTTTTTTTTTTTTTTTTTTTTTTGAGATATATACAAGAGTTGTTACATTCTTGTACAGCCACTAGTACGCATAGCGTTTCGGGCAGGTCCCTGGAATACGATCCCCTGCCGCGAAGAATCGTTTTTTCATCCAAGTACACATTTTACTGTTGCGTTAAACAGAGGCTACAGTTAAGGAATTGCGCCCAGTAAATCCTCCCCGGCCAGGATACGAACCCATGACAGAGCGCTCGTGGAACGCCAGGCGAGTGTCTTACCACTGCACCACGGAGACTGGTAAATTGTCTCACACTAGACACCAACATGATGATACTCTACGTTAATCATTAACACTTGTCTCTCTTGTTAACAATAACTCAAACTTATATTACATCACACTTGACTCCTAGCAAGTATTCAGTGAGTAATCCTCAATTATTTTTTTTTTTTTGAGATATATACAAGAGTTGTTACATTTTTGTACAGCCACTAGTACGCGTAGCGTTTCGGGCAGGTCCCTGGAATACGATCCCCGCCGCGAAGAATCGTTTTTTCATCCAAGTACACATTTTACTGTTGCGTTAAACAGAGGCTACAGTTAAGGAATTGCGCCCAGTAAATCCTCCCCGGCCAGGATACGAACCCATGACATAGCGCTCGCGGAACGCCAGGCGAGTGTCTTACCACTAAACCACTGAGACTGTTATTAAGATCAAACGGACCACTAATTACATCCTCATTGAGTTACGTTAACTAAGCCTACCCTAACTTGCTAGCTTCTCAACAGTCTGTGTCAAAAAATTACTAGTGAGTGTTAATTACCCTAATTAACTCCGAGCAATTAATTAACTGTCACCATGACCGATAATTAATCATCCATAAATACGTCTCACTCCGCACTGCCTAAGCAGGTCTCATCAAACACTGTGAATTCACGGGAAAGGAGTTAATTACCCCTAATTTAACATGAGTGCAATTAATCCACTGTCCTCAGACAGGTATGATTAATACAACGATTTATGCTAGCTCCATGACCTCGCTTTACCGAGTCATCTGAGCCCTCCAGACGTTAATTACTCCACTAATTAACCTGAGCCACTAATTGCTATACCCCCAAAAGGTAATTAGTTCCGAGCAAATACTGTTAACACAAATACTGACAGACTCTGACAGATCCTCTCCCACTACGTGAATTCATGATGAGAAGGCTAATTACATAATTAGCTAGAGTGGTCAATTAGTTGTCACACGGACAATTAATTGCTCCCGAGACGTATCTCACTCAAGCTCAATGCTGTTTTCTCTCATAACAGCCCTCACTCACTCCACAATAAGTGTGCACCCCTTATCCAGTTAATTCCCCAATTATTAACTCACTGAATCCTTAAGTCCTCAACACAACTTAAACAAAGTAACCCCAGTGTTACATAGGTCACACTACAATGGCATGCAACATCACAAATGCACTGTTCACATACGGTTGCGGCTACTGCAACTCGCTAATTACTGTGCCCACACAATAATGACACACGGTTGTGCAACAACAAGAGTATACCAATATTACTGCCCCCCTTTTCTTGCAACCGTTGCAAAGGACTATTGTGAACACACACTTACCTCAGCAAGGCAATTAACCAAACAACTGCCTGCTCTCATTAAGTACTGTGAATTCCCCTGAATAATCCTAGAGGTCCCTTAAACTCTCAACACAGCTCCCAGGGCAGCAATATCATATAAACTGATAACAACACTGCACAAACCTGCAACATAATGATGCCGTCAGCATACCCCACATGCTAATGACATCATTAGGCAATCAGTCAGTAATCACATCTACTGACTCACCACACAACACAGTACATAAAACATGCAAATGAACATATAGAAATGGCATTCACATAATCAATGAAAATTATATCATCAGGTAAATGTAACTAACTACACAGACCTCAGGGCATCCACTGACATCCCTGCAACTTAATGATAATAATTATTCATGCTGGTACTCCATCGCACTAATCCAGTCTGACCGATTATATAGAATCGACAACTAGATCATTTATATGGTAAATCTCTACACTGACCGGTTACATACTCGAGTCAGTCTACACACTTTTATATATATATATATATATATATATATATATATATATATATATATATATATATATATATATATATATATATATATATATATATATATATATATATATTATATATATATATATATAATATATATATATATATATATATATATATATATATATATATATATATATATATATATATATATATATATATATATATATATATATATTTTAATATTAGTATATTTTGGTAGCAGTCTTTCCTGTAGACATATATTATTAAATATGACCGAAAAAGTAAGATTAATAATTCTAACACGAATTTTCTCGATCTTTCTACATTTCTTTTCACTGTTGGTGGTAATTCAAAAATCAATTCTCCAAAATTCATTTTTATTTCTAGTCTGACGCGACACTTGAGCGCGTTTCGTAAAACTTATTACATTTTCAAAGACTTTAGTTTACACATACACAACTGAATAGAACTTACACATCTCCGATTTGTTTATATCTACATTTGAGTGAGGTGGATGGGGTGAGGTGGTATTTAATAGGGTATTAAATTCATCAACACAAGACAGAACACGAAACAATGGGTATTGAATAGAAGTGATTGTAGAAAGCCTATTGGTCCATATATCTTGATGCTTCTATATTGGAGCGGAGTCTTGAGGTGGGTAGAATATAGTTGTGCATTAATTGGCTGTTGATTGCTGGTGTTGACTTTTTAATGTGCAGTGCCTCACAAACGTCAAGCCGTCTGCTATCGCTGTATCTATCGATGATTTCTGTGTTGTTTACTAGGATTTCTCTGGCGATGGTTTGGTTGTGGGATTATCAAGAAACTAATAACGTTATATGGAGGACCTATGGCAATTCCACGACCAAGAGATGGCTTCCTGAACCTTGCAGGAATTAACCTAACTGAGGACCAAGTCACTCTCCTAAATCTGGGCATAAACTGTCACGTTATGTCCAGACCGAGTGAGATGGCCCGGAAAGTGGAGTTGGAAATTCTGTTGGACGACATATTCGACCTCGAGACACAAAAGAAGGTCACTACCAAAGATACCTTACAAGCAGAACTTATTGCGGAAGGAGGAAAGAATCGAGGCAATTACAGAAGCACCATACTGTCCCCCCGAGCTCAAAGCGGCAGCTAAAAGCTTTTGTGAGAACAAGGAGATAGTTGTCAGGAGAGGTGACAAGTCGCCAATATATGTCATTCTTAAAAAAGACGAATATCTGGCGAAAATGAACCTCATACTCTCTGACCAAACCAAATTCCAAAGGGTAACGAAGGACACTACAGCCGAATTGAAAGCAAAGGTCAACAAACTGATTGAAACTGTGAATGCCAAGAAATCCGGACTCCACCTGCCAAAGATTATTGGGGAATATAAACCTGGATATGCGTATGGAAATGTCAAGACACACAAGCCTGGAAACCCACTTCGGCCAATCATTAGCCAGATACCCACACCCACGTACAGACTGGCGAAGCGACTCAACGGCCTGCTGACTCCTTATGTCCCTTGCGCCTTCAGCCTGAAGTCTCCAAAAGAATTTGTTGACTTACTGCGGGGCACACGGGCCACAAGGATAAGAGCCTCGTTGGACGTAGAATCACTGTTCACCAACGTACCCGTGGACGAGACAATCGGGATGATAGCCGACAGAGTGTATCGTGATCCAGCCTGTACTCCTTTTGACATACCAGAGAATATTCTAAGGAAACTACTCCAAGCTTGTACTAAAGAGGCACCCTTCTTGAGCCCGGATGGGCACATGTATAAGCAAGTAGATGGGGTCGCCATGGGTTCTCCCCTAGGTGTCCTGTTTGCAAACTTCTACATGGGTACCATCGAGCAAAAAGTCTTAGTCGACATGAACTTGAAACCGGCTATATACTGCAGGTATGTTGACGACATTTTTACACAGGTACCTGATGTCAGACATCTGCAGGAGCTGAAGGAGGCGTTTGAGCAGAGTTCCGTGCTGCGTTTCACTTACGAGATGGAAAAGGATGGGAAGCTGCCCTTTCTAGATGTAACAGTCATGGAAAAGAGCGGAGGTTTCCACACTGCAGTCTACACTAAGGAAACGAACATAGGAATGTGCCTAAATGCCAACAGCGACTGCCCAGACAGGTACAAGAGGAGTGTTGTTAACGCATATGTCGACCGTGCTCTCAGCCATAGCTCAGAATAGAAGCAAGTCGACGAAGAACTCTGTAGGGTAAGGCAGGTCCTAGTCAACAACGGCTTCTCCAATGGTTTCGTCGAAGGCATCATAAGAAGGAAAGTGAAACGCCATGCAACCTCTGAAGAGACAACTAACACAACACCTATACCCCCTATTAGACTATTTTACAGGAACTTCTTTTCCACAGCTCATAAAACGGATGAAAGGGTCCTGAAAGATATTGTTAATAGAAACGTTATCCCTACAGACAAAAATCAGAGGATACAACTGACGATTTACTATAAAACCAGAAAAACGGCCAGCCTACTCATGAGAAACTCTCCAGACACAAAGCAGAACGCTTTAAAAGAGACCAACGTCGTCTATGCCTTCAAATGCCCTCTTGGGGATTGTAAGCTCCATAAAACCTAGTATATAGGCAAGACAACAACATCTCTTTCTAGGCGTTTAACGATGCATAAGCAACAGGGCTCCATTAAGGAACATATAATCTCTTCCCACAACCAAACCATGGCCAGAGAAATCCTAGTAAACAACACAGAAATCATCGATAGATACAGCGATAGCAGACAGCTTGACGTTTGCGAGGCACTGCACATTAAAAAGTCAACACCAGCAATCAACAGCCAATTAATGCACAACTATATTCTACCCACCTCAAGACTCCACTCCAATATAGAAGCATCAAGAAATATGGACCAATAGGCTTTCTACAATCACTTCTATTCAATACCCATTGTTTCGTGTTCTGTCTTGTGTTGATGAATTTAATACCCTATTAAATACCACCTCACCCCATCCACCTCACTCAAATGTAGATATAAACAAATCGGAGATGTGTAAGTTCTATTCAGTTGTGTATGTGTAACTAAAGTCTTTGAAAATGTAATAAGTTTTACGAAACGCGCTCAAGTGTCGCGTCAGACTAGAAATAAAAATGAATTTTGGAGAATTGATTTTTGAATTACCACCAACAGTGAAAAGAAATGTAGAAAGATCGAGAAAATTCGTGTTAGAATTATTAATCTTACTTTTTCGGTCATATTTAATAATATATGTCTACAGGAAAGACTGCTACCAAAATACACAAATATATATATATATATATATATATATATATATATATATATATATATATATATATATATATATATATATATATATATATATATATATATATATATATATATATATATATATATTGTGACGGTAACGCGTTGGTGTTCGGCTGTTTAAGGCTAGGGGTATGGCCTCGTCACATAGTTATAAAAAAAAATAGAAAAAACTGGAACTTCGTCTGTGGTAAGGTAAGGAGAAGACACACAAAACACAAGTAAACTTTAACAATGAAATTTTAATTACGTTAATTAAATCAAAACATGAATAAAATGCACAAACAAATTCTTATAATAAAATCAATCAAAATAATAAGAATAATTAGATGACACAATGAAAAGTTACGTTAAGGCAAAATAACAAGAAGTGCAATACAAAAGTAAATGGGAGGTGTTGGAATATTGGCTTTAAGCCACCACTTCTCTCAGTACACGCTAGCGTCTAGCCGGGAGGAGTGGTGACAACGAGAGCACTGAACATTCTGAGGTAAGAGGTTGGGGCGACCCCAGACATCAAGTAGTATGGGGGGGCGAGTGCAGGTGCAGCCAGACCGGCGACCAATCAGCGGAGCCGGTAGCGATCAACATGTAGTTTGGTGGTTTGAGTCCGAACAGGTGGCTGGCTGCATACGTTTTGCTCACCCTGGCAAGCCTTGCTGGTGTTGTTGTTGTTGTTGGACATGTCTTCCATAGTCGTTTTATATAATTTCAACGACGTGTTTGTGGAGGGAAGAGCAGGCTCAATCTCTTGAAGGAGATTATTGTCACAACTCTCCCCCGAAGCCTGCGGTTCTGGAAGAAGTACGTCGTTATGTGGTGGAGTAATGGATGGAGTCGCTTCTACTTTATAAACTCTGGAGAGATCATGGGCTAAGATGTTGTCAGACTCTTGGTATAGCGTGTCTCCAGGTTGAATTTCTGCAGGTAGCAAGCCCATAGTAGAAGACGTTGAGATGAGAAGTGGGCGTGCTGCAGGAGGTGTAGGGTGGTGTGGTCCGTATTGATGGTGGACCGAGCACTTTTCAGGTGTGAAGTGAAGTGCTGAAGCTTCAGGATGAGGAAGAGTAGTTCCTTGCCAATTGTTCCGTCGTTCCTTGTAGCAGTAGTCGCTGACAGGTGTATTCTTCTCGCCTCGTTGCTGCATCACGACACCACCATCGTCGGTACCATTGGCGTCGACATGGAGGATGAAGGGCTTATCTGACGAGGTGAGAGTGGAATTAGAAGAGGGCAAAGGAGCACGATTATTATCCTGAAAGCATTTGGGAAGATCATTAAGGATTTCGGAATTAGAAAGCGCTGACTCCTTGTCAGTGCTTTCGGGAGGAGAAGCTGGGAAGGTCTCACTGTGGATGTAGGGTTCTGTGAATGTGGAATAGTTAGTCAAGACAGTGGGAGGAGTACCATTATATTGCTTCAGGAGGTTGACGTGGCACAGCTGGGTCTTCCGCCGCCTATCTGGAGTCTCTATGACGTAAGTGTTGTTGCTTCTGCACTCTTTGACGCAGTAGGGTCCTGAAAATCTGTTTTGTAAAGGTGAACCTGGGATAGGAAAATAGGCAAGGACGAAGTCTCCCGGCTTGAATTTTCTTACTTTGCTGGTCTGGTCGTAATGAGTCTTCATTCTCACCTGGGCTTTCAATAGATTATCATGGGCAAAGCGGTGGACTCTCTCTAGAATGTGTTGAAGGTTTTGAAGAAACTGGGGCACATTCTGATGCTCACTGAAGGTGGCATCTCTGAGAGAGTCTTTGAAAGCCTTAAGGGGAGTACGGCACTTACGGCCGTAGAGCATCTCATAAGGAGATACTCCTAGGGACTCATTGGGGAGACTTCTGAAAATACACATTATTAGGTCAATCTGCTTATCCCAATCCTTTGAGGTTTCACTACAAAACTTTTTCAAGAGTGCTTTGATGGTCTGATGACTACGTTCAAGAGAACCCTGTGAAGCAGGATGATAGGGGCTGGACAATACCTGTTTGATGTTGAACTCCTCCAGTGTCCTTTTGAAGAGATCACTGGTGAAGTTGGTGCCACAGTCACTTTGAATCTCCCTGGGAAATCCGTATTGAGTGAAGATCTTCAATAGATGTTTTATAACCGTAGCAGCCGTGATGTTCTTCACTGGAACTGCTATGGGAAATCTGGTGGTAGGACACAGGATGGTTAGGATGTAGGCGTTACCTGAACTGGTCCGAGGTAAAGGACCAACACAGTCTATTATGAGTCTGTGGAAAGGTTCCGCAGGCACCTGTATGGGAATCAGTGGTGCTCTGGGAATGGAGACGTTCGGTTTGCCTGCCATCTGACATGTATGACACTGTTTTACGTACTGTTTGACGTTATTTACCATACCTGGCCAGTAGTAGTCTTGACGAATCCCATGGTAAGTCTTGTTGAAGCCGTAGTGGGAGAATGCTCCGTGGGCCAGGTGTAGAATAGTGGGCCGCAGGCTGGTGGGAATCACAAGTTGTTCGATGTTGGCCCAATCGTCCTCCTCCTTCAGTTTACTGGGTCTATATCTGCGGTAGAGCAAGTCGTTCTCTAGGAAGAACCCAGGAATACTGTCGGGTTGAGTCTCAGCCTGGAAAAACAATGGTGTTAAAGTAAGATCTTCCCTCTGCAACTTACGGAACTCCAACTTGGTCAGATGCGGGGGGAGTTTCTGAGGGTCTTGAGGGACAGCGGTAGCAGTAGAGTCAGCTGGCTGTGGACGTGCGGCTTGTGCACGGGTGGTCACGAGAACCGGAGGAGAAACTTCATCACTCTCTTGAACCTCTGCTGGAACATACTCAAGAATAGGGTTTATTGGCACAGAGTTACACACCTGGGGTTTGTCCATGACGATCAGGTTGGTCGGTTGCAGGTCTTCTGCCAAGTCGTTGCCTAGGAGAAGTTGCACTCCAGGCATGGGAAAAGGCTTTTCCCTGACGGCGACTTGGACTTCCCCGTTCACGTAGGGACAATCCAGGTGGACTCTGGCGAGAGGGTATGGAGTGGTAGCAGTGAGGTCAGTGATGAAGACTGTTTCCCCGGTGTAGACTATGTTGGGCACAGCCGACTTCAAGATGATCGATTGTAGAGCCGCTGTGTCCCTCAAGATCTTCAATTTGAAACGTCCCTCCGGATTTGAACCGTTGGCAGAGACAGTTCCAGTATACAGGTGGTTACTGAAAAGAGAAAGATCATTAACATCAACACCAACATTCATCACAGGCTTACCGGACTTAGGAGGAGTTGGTTTGGGTCGTTGTTGGTCAGTGGTTCCCTTGTATTGAGACTTACCACACTTGTCTATGGTATGTCCATAGATTCTACAATACTTGCAGTACAGTTGTGAACCAGCTTGATCGGGGCTCACCTTCTCGTAACTGTACCACGACTTCTTACTGGAGGATGGTTCGGGTGTCAGCCGGTGGATGAGGCTGTAAGTGTCAGCCGACTTAGCACACTTCAGGTAGTCGGTTTCTTCTTTATCTGCTAAGTAGAGGCGGACAGGAGGTGGCACACGTCTCAAGAATTCTTCAACAAGCATCAGGTTGACGAGTTCTGTAAAAGTAGAGACATGTGCTGCTTCCAGCCATTTCATGAAATACCTCCGTTTCGTGTTAGCAAACTCGAGGAAGGTAGTGGTACTTGCCTTCAGGTGGTCACGGAATTTCCTTCTATAACTTTCTGTGGAAAGTAGGTAGGCGTCCAACACTGCTTGTTTCAGAGTGTAGTAGTCATTCTCAGACGCCAAAGTACTGAGTGTGACTGCAGCTCTACCTGTAAGATGGACTCTGAGAAGTGTGGCCCATTGGTCGACAGGCCAACTGAGTTGATTAGCAAGGGTTTCAAAGGTGGTGAAAAACACATCAACTTCTGCTTCTACAAAGGATGGCATTAACTTACTTGCATGTGATATATTAAAACTGACGGGAAGATTGGCAGTAGCTTGTTGGCGTTGAGTGAAGTGGGAAGTTTCCAAGGCGATTTCACGTTGACGACACTCTAGAGCCAGAGTTGCTCGTTGCTTGTCATGTTCGCGTTGCATCTCCAACTCGCGTCGTTTGGTTTCAAGCTGTACTCGTTCCCGCTCCTGGAGTAGTGCAACCTCACGTTCTTGGAGGGCGAGTCCTCGTTCGTGTTCTTCTCTCCTCAAAGCAGCTTCGCGTTCTCTGAGGGTGATTTCTCGTTCTTGTTCTTCCCTCCTCAAAGCAGCTTCGCGTTCTTGTTCTTCCCTCCGTATGGCAGCCGCTCGTTCTTGTTGTTCGCGGGCTTCCCTTTGCTGCTCACGTTCAATCTTAGCCAGCTCTAGTTTAAGTTTCATCGTTGCCAAGTCAGTTTTATCTGCAATATAGTAAGTTTCATGAGTTTCAGAGTCTATCTTACCTTGCTCTAAATAGTAATCCAGCAACAGGTTGTGTAGGTCATTTTTGTTGGCTTGGTAGGGAACTTCTAGTTGATACTCATGTGCAAGAGTTTGTAATTCAGTCCTCTTGGCACGACTTAAAGTCCCTATTTCACCTGCTGGATTTGCACGGAAAGTTTGGAGACGAAACATGGTGAAATTAGCAAATAAAGGTACACGAATATTCAATAGTGAAATGTCAGAAACAGGACAACGTGGCAACTGGTACCTATCCTGTGTGATCTTTAACAATTAACGTTAAGTGAAAGATATTAAATGATTAAATTAAATCAAGGGCGCAGGAAATCTTTTACCCGGTACTCATGTAAGAGAATAAGGGCAAGAAAATCCTACTAACAAATGAAACAAAGTTTCGAAAACAAATGAAACAGTTAAATGCTTCAAAAGTAAAATTGGTAGTCCAAGAATGTAGGCATACCTTGCCAAGTCTCTATAGGACATAAAGCAAGTTTTCCCCACTGAATTTAATATGATACTTACAGAATTAGCGAACTTTTGTGCTCTGAAAAAATAAGCTAATTCCCTACCGTTGTATGTATCATCATCTCTGACTGACGTGTAGGGGTGCGAGGTGTCAACTTGTGACGAGAACTGCTGCTGAGGTCCCAATTCAGCAACTAAAGTTCGAGCTAGAGGAACTATGGCCCTCTTTGTCCTCCTACAGTCAGATTGCAGAAGATTGGGTACTCTTGACCCGGGGCAGACCACAGTACCAGGGTACCAATATGATGATCTGTCAGAATGAGAAATATTCAAGGGACATAGATGGTAAACACGAGTAATAACAAGGAGGGAGAGATGACCAATTAAGAGTATGACTGCGGCCTACAGTCACCACGTAATCCAAAGTTGTCTCACCTTCACTATATGTTACTCTCGTAATGCACAATACACCGCACCTTATAAAAAATGAATTGAATATGAAAAATAGTAAAGCTACGTTAACAAAGTTAAATACGCTTACCATAAATTACCACTTGGCACCAGTACCTGAGTGAAGCTCCTAGGACAGGCCCCCATATAACTTGTGACGGTAACGCGTTGGTGTTCGGCTGTTTAAGGCTAGGGGTATGGCCTCGTCACATAGTTATAAAAAAAAATAGAAAAAACTGGAACTTCGTCTGTGGTAAGGTAAGGAGAAGACACACAAAACACAAGTAAACTTTAACAATGAAATTTTAATTACGTTAATTAAATCAAAACATGAATAAAATGCACAAACAAATTCTTATAATAAAATCAATCAAAATAATAAGAATAATTAGATGACACAATGAAAAGTTACGTTAAGGCAAAATAACAAGAAGTGCAATACAAAAGTAAATGGGAGGTGTTGGAATATTGGCTTTAAGCCACCACTTCTCTCAGTACACGCTAGCGTCTAGCCGGGAGGAGTGGTGACAACGAGAGCACTGAACATTCTGAGGTAAGAGGTTGGGGCGACCCCAGACATCAAGTAGTATGGGGGGGCGAGTGCAGGTGCAGCCAGACCGGCGACCAATCAGCGGAGCCGGTAGCGATCAACATGTAGTTTGGTGGGTTGAGTCCGAACAGGTGGCTGGCTGCATACGTTTTGCTCACCCTGGCAAGCCTTGCTGGTGTTGTTGTTGTTGTTGGACATGTCTTCCATAGTCGTTTTATATAATTTCAACGACGTGTTTGTGGAGGGAAGAGCAGGCTCAATCTCTTGAAGGAGATTATTGTCACAATATATATATATATATATATATATATATATATATATATATATATATATATATATATATATATATATATATATATATATATATATATATATATATATATATATATATACAATCTTTGGACAACACCCACCAGTGGGACTCGAACCCAGAAAGCACAACTACCTTCCAGTAGCTGGCATAACTAGTATGCTTTAACCCACTACGCCATCAGACCTTACAAAAGAAGTAGATAGTTCGAGATATATATCTCAAACATCTCTACCTCCCGAAGGCACCAGATGAGTGAGGGGTCAGTCTGCATTTTTCGTCAAGCCACTGTCAATGTGAGAGAACTCGTGTCCAGCTTATAAGCCTATACTTGCATAAACCACAAGTGAAGATAAACAATCTTTGGACAACACCCACCAGTGGGACTCGAACCCAGAAAGCACAACTACCTTCCAGTAGCTGGCATAACTAGTATGCTTTAACCCACTACGCCATCAGACCTTACAAAAGAAGTAGATAGTTCGAGATATATATCTCAAACATCTCTACCTCCCGAAGGCACCAGATGAGTGAGGGGTCAGTCTGCATTTTTCGTCAAGCCACTGTCAATGTGAGAGAACTCGTGTCCAGCTTATAAGCCTATACTTGCATAAACCACAAGTGAAGATAAACAATCTTTGGACAACACCCACCAGTGGGACTCGAACCCAGAAAGCACAACTACCTTCCAGTAGCTGGCATAACTAGTATGCTTTAACCCACTACGCCATCAGACCTTACAAAAGAAGTAGATAGTTCGAGATATATATCTCAAACATCTCTACCTCCCGAAGGCACCAGATGAGTGAGGGGTCAGTCTGCATTTTTCGTCAAGCCACTGTCAATGTGAGAGAACTCGTGTCCAGCTTATAAGCCTATACTTGCATAAACCACAAGTGAAGATAAACAATCTTTGGACAACACCCACCAGTGGGACTCGAACCCAGAAAGCACAACTACCTTCCAGTAGCTGGCATAACTAGTATGCTTTAACCCACTACGCCATCAGACCTTACAAAAGAAGTAGATAGTTCGAGATATATATCTCAAACATCTCTACCTCCCGAAGGCACCAGATGAGTGAGGGGTCAGTCTGCATTTTTCGTCAAGCCACTGTCAATGTGAGAGAACTCGTGTCCAGCTTATAAGCCTATACTTGCATAAACCACAAGTGAAGATAAACAATCTTTGGACAACACCCACCAGTGGGACTCGAACCCAGAAAGCACAACTACCTTCCAGTAGCTGGCATAACTAGTATGCTTTAACCCACTACGCCATCAGACCTTACAAAAGAAGTAGATAGTTCGAGATATATATCTCAAACATCTCTACCTCCCGAAGGCACCAGATGAGTGAGGGGTCAGTCTGCATTTTTCGTCAAGCCACTGTCAATGTGAGAGAACTCGTGTCCAGCTTATAAGCCTATACTTGCATAAACCACAAGTGAAGATAAACAATCTTTGGACAACACCCACCAGTGGGACTCGAACCCAGAAAGCACAACTACCTTCCAGTAGCTGGCATAACTAGTATGCTTTAACCCACTACGCCATCAGACCTTACAAAAGAAGTAGATAGTTCGAGATATATATCTCAAACATCTCTACCTCCCGAAGGCACCAGATGAGTGAGGGGTCAGTCTGCATTTTTCGTCAAGCCACTGTCAATGTGAGAGAACTCGTGTCCAGCTTATAAGCCTATACTTGCATAAACCACAAGTGAAGATAAACAATCTTTGGACAACACCCACCAGTGGGACTCGAACCCAGAAAGCACAACTACCTTCCAGTAGCTGGCATAACTAGTATGCTTTAACCCACTACGCCATCAGACCTTACAAAAGAAGTAGATAGTTCGAGATATATATCTCAAACATCTCTACCTCCCGAAGGCACCAGATGAGTGAGGGGTCAGTCTGCATTTTTCGTCAAGCCACTGTCAATGTGAGAGAACTCGTGTCCAGCTTATAAGCCTATACTTGCATAAACCACAAGTGAAGATAAACAATCTTTGGACAACACCCACCAGTGGGACTCGAACCCAGAAAGCACAACTACCTTCCAGTAGCTGGCATAACTAGTATGCTTTAACCCACTACGCCATCAGACCTTACAAAAGAAGTAGATAGTTTGAGATATATATCTCAAACATCTCTACCTCCCGAAGGCACCAGATGAGTGAGGGGTCAGTCTGCATTTTTCGTCAAGCCACTGTCAATGTGAGAGAACTCGTGTCCAGCTTATAAGCCTATACTTGCATAAACCACAAGTGAAGATAAACAATCTTTGGACAACACCCACCAGTGGGACTCGAACCCAGAAAGCACAACTACCTTCCAGTAGCTGGCATAACTAGTATGCTTTAACCCACTACGCCATCAGACCTTACAAAAGAAGTAGATAGTTCGAGATATATATCTCAAACATCTCTACCTCCCGAATGCACCAGATGAGTGAGGGGTCAGTCTGCATTTTTCGTCAAGCCACTGTCAATGTGAGAGAACTCGTGTCCAGCTTATAAGCCTATACTTGCATAAACCACAAGTGAAGATAAACAATCTTTGGACAACACCCACCAGTGGGACTCGAACCCAGAAAGCACAACTACCTTCCAGTAGCTGGCATAACTAGTATGCTTTAACCCACTACGCCATCAGACCTTACAAAAGAAGTAGATAGTTCGAGATATATATCTCAAACATCTCTACCTCCCGAAGGCACCAGATGAGTGAGGGGTCAGTCTGCATTTTTCGTCAAGCCACTGTCAATGTGAGAGAACTCGTGTCCAGCTTATAAGCCTATACTTGCATAAACCACAAGTGAAGATAAACAATCTTTGGACAACACCCACCAGTGGGACTCGAACCCAGAAAGCACAACTACCTTCCAGTAGCTGGCATAACTAGTATGCTTTAACCCACTACGCCATCAGACCTTACAAAAGAAGTAGATAGTTCGAGATATATATCTCAAACATCTCTACCTCCCGAAGGCACCAGATGAGTGAGGGGTCAGTCTGCATTTTTCGTCAAGCCACTGTCAATGTGAGAGAACTCGTGTCCAGCTTATAAGCCTATACTTGCATAAACCACAAGTGAAGATAAACAATCTTTGGACAACACCCACCAGTGGGACTCGAACCCAGAAAGCACAACTACCTTCCAGTAGCTGGCATAACTAGTATGCTTTAACCCACTACGCCATCAGACCTTACAAAAGAAGTAGATAGTTCGAGATATATATCTCAAACATCTCTACCTCCCGAAGGCACCAGATGAGTGAGGGGTCAGTCTGCATTTTTCGTCAAGCCACTGTCAATGTGAGAGAACTCGTGTCCAGCTTATAAGCCTATACTTGCATAAACCACAAGTGAAGATAAACAATCTTTGGACAACACCCACCAGTGGGACTCGAACCCAGAAAGCACAACTACCTTCCAGTAGCTGGCATAACTAGTATGCTTTAACCCACTACGCCATCAGACCTTACAAAAGAAGTAGATAGTTCGAGATATATATCTCAAACATCTCTACCTCCCGAAGGCACCAGATGAGTGAGGGGTCAGTCTGCATTTTTCGTCAAGCCACTGTCAATGTGAGAGAACTCGTGTCCAGCTTATAAGCCTATACTTGCATAAACCACAAGTGAAGATAAACAATCTTTGGACAACACCCACCAGTGGGACTCGAACCCAGAAAGCACAACTACCTTCCTGTAGCTGGCATAACTAGTATGCTTTAACCCACTACGCCATCAGACCTTACAAAAGAAGTAGATAGTTCGAGATATATATCTCAAACATCTCTACCTCCCGAAGGCACCAGATGAGTGAGGGGTCAGTCTGCATTTTTCGTCAAGCCACTGTCAATGTGAGAGAACTCGTGTCCAGCTTATAAGCCTATACTTGCATAAACCACAAGTGAAGATAAACAATCTTTGGACAACACCCACCAGTGGGACTCGAACCCAGAAAGCACAACTACCTTCCAGTAGCTGGCATAACTAGTATGCTTTAACCCACTACGCCATCAGACCTTACAAAAGAAGTAGATAGTTCGAGATATATATCTCAAACATCTCTACCTCCCGAAGGCACCAGATGAGTGAAGGGTCAGTCTGCATTTTTCGTCAAGCCACTGTCAATGTGAGAGAACTCGTGTCCAGCTTATAAGCCTATACTTGCATAAACCACAAGTGAAGATAAACAATCTTTGGACAACACCCACCAGTGGGACTCGAACCCAGAAAGCACAACTACCTTCCAGTAGCTGGCATAACTAGTATGCTTTAACCCACTACGCCATCAGACCTTACAAAAGAAGTAGATAGTTCGAGATATATATCTCAAACATCTCTACCTCCCGAAGGCACCAGATGAGTGAGGGGTCAGTCTGCATTTTTCGTCAAGCCACTGTCAATGTGAGAGAACTCGTGTCCAGCTTATAAGCCTATACTTGCATAAACCACAAGTGAAGATAAACAATCTTTGGACAACACCCACCAGTGGGACTCGAACCCAGAAAGCATAACTACCTTCCAGTAGCTGGCATAACTAGTATGCTTTAACCCACTACGCCATCAGACCTTACAAAAGAAGTAGATAGTTCGAGATATACTGGACACGAGTTCTCTCACATTGACAGTGGCTTGACGAAAAATGCAGACTGACCCCTCACTCATCTGGTGCCTTCGGGAGGTAGAGATGTTTGAGATATATATCTCGAACTATCTACTTCTTTTGTAAGGTCTGATGGCGTAGTGGGTTAAAGCATACTAGTTATGCCAGCTACTGGAAGGTAGTTGTGCTTTCTGGGTTCGAGTCCCACTGGTGGGTGTTGTCCAAAGATTGTTTATCTTCACTTGTGGTTTATGCAAGTATAGGCTTATAAGCTGGACACGAGTTCTCTCACATTGACAGTGGCTTGACGAAAAATGCAGACTGACCCCTCACTCATCTGGTGCCTTCGGGAGGTAGAGATGTTTGAGATATATATCTCGAACTATCTACTTCTTTTGTAAGGTCTGATGGCGTAGTGGGTTAAAGCATACTAGTTATGCCAGCTACTGGAAGGTAGTTGTGCTTTCTGGGTTCGAGTCCCACTGGTGGGTGTTGTCCAAAGATTGTTTATCTTCACTTGTGGTTTATGCAAGTATAGGCTTATAAGCTGGACACGAGTTCTCTCACATTGACAGTGGCTTGACGAAAAATGCAGACTGACCCCTCACTCATCTGGTGCCTTCGGGAGGTAGAGATGTTTGAGATATATATCTCGAACTATCTACTTCTTTTGTAAGGTCTGATGGCGTAGTGGGTTAAAGCATACTAGTTATGCCAGCTACTGGAAGGTAGTTGTGCTTTCTGGGTTCGAGTCCCACTGGTGGGTGTTGTCCAAAGATTGTTTATCTTCACTTGTGGTTTATGCAAGTATAGGCTTATAAGCTGGACACGAGTTCTCTCACATTGACAGTGGCTTGACGAAAAATGCAGACTGACCCCTCACTCATCTGGTGCCTTCGGGAGGTAGAGATGTTTGAGATATATATCTCGAACTATCTACTTCTTTTGTAAGGTCTGATGGCGTAGTGGGTTAAAGCATACTAGTTATGCCAGCTACTGGAAGGTAGTTGTGCTTTCTGGGTTCGAGTCCCACTGGTGGGTGTTGTCCAAAGATTGTTTATCTTCACTTGTGGTTTATGCAAGTATAGGCTTATAAGCTGGACACGAGTTCTCTCACATTGACAGTGGCTTGACGAAAAATGCAGACTGACCCCTCACTCATCTGGTGCCTTCGGGAGGTAGAGATGTTTGAGATATATATCTCGAACTATCTACTTCTTTTGTAAGGTCTGATGGCGTAGTGGGTTAAAGCATACTAGTTATGCCAGCTACTGGAAGGTAGTTGTGCTTTCTGGGTTCGAGTCCCACTGGTGGGTGTTGTCCAAAGATTGTTTATCTTCACTTGTGGTTTATGCAAGTATAGGCTTATAAGCTGGACACAAGTTCTCTCACATTGACAGTGGCTTGACGAAAAATGCAGACTGACCCCTCACTCATCTGGTGCCTTCGGGAGGTAGAGATGTTTGAGATATATATCTCGAACTATCTACTTCTTTTGTAAGGTCTGATGGCGTAGTGGGTTAAAGCATACTAGTTATGCCAGCTACTGGAAGGTAGTTGTGCTTTCTGGGTTCGAGTCCCACTGGTGGGTGTTGTCCAAAGATTGTTTATCTTCACTTGTGGTTTATGCAAGTATAGGCTTATAAGCTGGACACGAGTTCTCTCACATTGACAGTGGCTTGACGAAAAATGCAGACTGACCCCTCACTCATCTGGTGCCTTCGGGAGGTAGAGATGTTTGAGATATATATCTCGAACTATCTACTTCTTTTGTAAGGTCTGATGGCGTAGTGGGTTAAAGCATACTAGTTATGCCAGCTACTGGAAGGTAGTTGTGCTTTCTGGGTTCGAGTCCCACTGGTGGGTGTTGTCCAAAGATTGTTTATCTTCACTTGTGGTTTATGCAAGTATAGGCTTATAAGCTGGACACGAGTTCTCTCACATTGACAGTGGCTTGACGAAAAATGCAGACTGACCCCTCACTCATCTGGTGCCTTCGGGAGGTAGAGATGTTTGAGATATATATCTCGAACTATCTACTTCTTTTGTAAGGTCTGATGGCGTAGTGGGTTAAAGCATACTAGTTATGCCAGCTACTGGAAGGTAGTTGTGCTTTCTGGGTTCGAGTCCCACTGGTGGGTGTTGTCCAAAGATTGTTTATCTTCACTTGTGGTTTATGCAAGTATAGGCTTATAAGCTGGACACGAGTTCTCTCACATTGACAGTGGCTTGACGAAAAATGCAGACTGACCCCTCACTCATCTGGTGCCTTCGGGAGGTAGAGATGTTTGAGATATATATCTCGAACTATCTACTTCTTTTGTAAGGTCTGATGGCGTAGTGGGTTAAAGCATACTAGTTATGCCAGCTACTGGAAGGTAGTTGTGCTTTCTGGGTTCGAGTCCCACTGGTGGGTGTTGTCCAAAGATTGTTTATCTTCACTTGTGGTTTATGCAAGTATAGGCTTATAAGCTGGACACGAGTTCTCTCACATTGACAGTGGCTTGACGAAAAATGCAGACTGACCCCTCACTCATCTGGTGCCTTCGGGAGGTAGAGATGTTTGAGATATATATCTCGAACTATCTACTTCTTTTGTAAGGTCTGATGGCATAGTGGGTTAAAGCATACTAGTTTTGCCAGCTACTGGAAGGTAGTTGTGCTTTCTGGGTTCGAGTCCCACTGGTGGGTGTTGTCCAAAGATTGTTTATCTTCACTTGTGGTTTATGCAAGTATAGGCTTATAAGCTGGACACGAGTTCTCTCACATTGACAGTGGCTTGACGAAAAATGCAGACTGACCCCTCACTCATCTGGTGCCTTCGGGAGGTAGAGATGTTTGAGATATATATCTCGAACTATCTACTTCTTTTGTAAGGTCTGATGGCGTAGTGGGTTAAAGCATACTAGTTATGCCAGCTACTGGAAGGTAGTTGTGCTTTCTGGGTTCGAGTCCCACTGGTGGGTGTTGTCCAAAGATTGTTTATCTTCACTTGTGGTTTATGCAAGTATAGGCTTATAAGCTGGACACGAGTTCTCTCACATTGACAGTGGCTTGACGAAAAATGCAGACTGACCCCTCACTCATCTGGTGCCTTCGGGAGGTAGAGATGTTTGAGATATATATCTCGAACTATCTACTTCTTTTGTAAGGTCTGATGGCGTAGTGGGTTAAAGCATACTAGTTATGCCAGCTACTGGAAGGTAGTTGTGCTTTCTGGGTTCGAGTCCCACTGGTGGGTGTTGTCCAAAGATTGTTTATCTTCACTTGTGGTTTATGCAAGTATAGGCTTATAAGCTGGACACGAGTTCTCTCACATTGACAGTGGCTTGACGAAAAATGCAGACTGACCCCTCACTCATCTGGTGCCTTCGGGAGGTAGAGATGTTTGAGACATATATCTCGAACTATCTACTTCTTTTGTAAGGTCTGATGGCGTAGTGGGTTAAAGCATACTAGTTATGCCAGCTACTGGAAGGTAGTTGTGCTTTCTGGGTTCGAGTCCCACTGGTGGGTGTTGTCCAAAGATTGTTTATCTTCACTTGTGGTTTATGCAAGTATAGGCATATATATATATATATATTTGTGTATTATTTTTGGAGCGGAGTCCTCACGACTCCGCTCCAATATAGAAGCATCAAGAAATATGGACCAATAGGCTTTCTACAATCCCTTCCATTTCAATACCCATTGTTTCGTGTTTTGTCTTGTGTTGATGAAATTAATACCCTATTAATGCCACCTCTTGTTCTGTCTTGTGTTGATGAAATTAATACCATATATATATATATATATATATATATATATATATATATATATATATATATATATATATATATATATATATATATATATATATATATATATGTATATATATATATATATATATATATATATATATATATATATATATATATATATATATATATATATATATATATATATATATATATATATATATATATATATATATATATATATATATATATATACATATATATATATATATATATATATATATATATATATATATATATATATATATATATATATATATATATATATATATATATATATGTGTGTGTATATCACGAAAATAAACACGTGATTAAGAATGTGACAATGTCAGACCACGGAGGAAAAATGAAACAGGAAATTTCCTTAAGTACTTTCGTATATTAAATACATCTTCAGAAGGTCATTTTACAGATCGAGTGATGGGTATAAATAGGCAGGAGAGAGTGGTGAAGTAAGGTGAGGTACAATACTTGGACAACGCAGAAGGCCCATTGGCCCATCAGATGCACCCAATTGGCCCATCCGATGTAGCCCAATGGCCCATCTGATACAGCAGACATACAATAATACAAGGTAATTATAACATAAAGAGGTAAATATATACAATAAATTAGTGAGACAAATGTTTTTCAATGATTCTACTTAAATCGCCCTTTAGCTGATCTATTAGAAATGGATCTAAGTTATATAGACCACTGCTAATATTCAAATTACTTTCTTTGGTGATCTGTATCAAAGCGGATTCAATTATGTTTCTGTTATAGGTGCTTTTACAATTTGTTATTGAAGACGCACTCTCCCAATCAATTTGGTGAGCTTTTTCTGACAAATGCACAAACAAAGCATTAGATAATTGGCCATGTCTTACAGAGTATTTATGTTGCGATATTCTACATTTTAAATCTTTAGATGTTTGCCCGACATAGAACTTATTACATTCCTTACAAGGTATTTTATAAATGACGCAATTATCACTACGAGGGCTGTTCCTTTACAGTAAGATTAATAATTCTAACACGAATTTTCTCGATCTTTCTACATTTCTTTTCACTGTTGGTGGTAATTCAAAAATCAATTCTACAAAATTCATTTTTATTTCTAGTCTGACGCGACACTTGAGCGCATTTCGTAAAACTTATTACATTTTCAAAGACTTTAGTTTACACATACACAACTGAATAGAACTTACACATCTCCGATTTGTTTATATCTACATTTGAGTGAGGTGGATGGGGTGAGGTGGTATTTAATAGGGTATTAAATTCATCAACACAAGACAGAACACGAAACAATGGGTATTGAATAGAAGTGATTGTAGAAAGCCTATTGGTCCATATATCTTGATGCTTCTATATTGGAGCGGAGTCTTGAGGTGGGAAGAATATAGTTGTGCATTAATTGGCTGTTGATTGCTGGTGTTGACTTTTTAATGTGCAGTGCCTCACAAACGTCAAGCCGTCTGCTATCGCTGTATCTATCGATGATTTCTGTGTTGTTTACTAGGATTTCTCTGGCGATGGTTTGGTTGTGGGATTATCAAGAAACTAATAACGTTATATGGAGGACCTATGGCAATTCCACGACCAAGAGATGGCTTCCTGAACCTTGCAGGAATTAACCTCACTGAGGACCAAGTCACTCTCCTAAATCTGGGCATAAACTGTCACGTTATGTCCAGACCGAGTGAGATGGCCCGGAAAGTGGAGTTGGAAATTCTGTTGGACGACATATTCGACCTCGAGACACAAAAGAAGGTCACTACCAAAGATACCTTACAAGCAGAACTTATTGCGGAAGGAGGAAAGAATCGAGGCAATTACAGAAGCACAATACTGTCCCCCCGAGCTCAAAGCGGCAGCTAAAAGCTTTTGTGAGAACAAGGAGATAGTTGTCAGGAGAGGTGACAAGTCGCCAATATATGTCATTCTTAAAAAAGACGAATATCTGGCGAAAATGAACCTCATACTCTCTGACCAAACCAAATTCCAAAGGGTAACGAAGGACACTACAGCCGAATTGAAAGCAAAGGTCAACAAACTGATTGAAACTGTGAATGCCAAGAAATCCGGACTCCACCTGCCAAAGATTATTGGGGAATATAAACCTGGATATGCGTATGGAAATGTCAAGACACACAAGCCTGGAAACCCACTTCGGCCAATCATTAGCCAGATACCCACTCCCACGTACAGACTGGCGAAGCGACTCAATGACCTGCTGACTCCTTATGTCCCTTGCGCCTTCAACCTGAAGTCTCCAAAAGAATTTGTTGACTTACTGCGGGGCACACGGGCCACAGGGATACAGGCACACGGGCCTATACCCCCTATTAGACTATTTTACAGGAACTTCTTTTCCACAGCTCATAAAACGGATGAAAGGGTCCTGAAAGATATTGTTAATAGAAATGTTATCCCTACAGACAAAAATCAGAGGATACAACTGACGATTTACTATAAAACCAGAAAAACGGCCAGCCTACTCATGAGAAACTCTCCAGACACAAAGCAGAACGCTTTAAAAGAGACCAACGTCGTCTATGCCTTCAAATGCCCTCTTGGGGATTGTAAGCTCCATAAAACCTAGTATATAGGCAAGACAACAACATCTCTTTCTAGGCGTTTAACGATGCATAAGCAACAGGGCTCCATTAAGGAACATATAATCTCTTCCCACAACCAGACCATGGCCAGAGAAATCCTAGTAAACAACACAGAAATCATCGATAGATACAGCAATAGCAGACAGCTTGACGTTTGCGAGGCACTGCACATTAAAAAGTCAACACCAGCAATCAACAGCCAATTAATGCACAACTATATTCTACCCACCTCAAGACTCCACTCCAATATAGAAGCATCAAGAAATATGGACCAATAGGCTTTCTACAATCACTTCTATTCAATACCCATTGTTTCGTGTTCTGTCTTGTGTTGATGAATTTAATACCCTATTAAATACCACCTCACCCCATCCACCTCACTCAAATGTAGATATAAACAAATCGGAGATGTGTAAGTTCTATTCAGTTGTGTATGTGTAACTAAAGTCTTTGAAAATGTAATAAGTTTTACGAAACGCGCTCAAGTGTCGCATCAGACTAGAAATAAAAATGAATTTTGGAGAATAGATTTTTGAATTACCACCAACAGTGAAAAGAAATGTACGAAAGATTGAGAAAATTCGTGTTAGAATTATTAATCTTACTTTTTCGGTCATATTTAATAATATATGTCTACAGGAAAGACTGCTACCAAAATATACTAATATATATATATATATATATATATATATATATATATATATATATATATATATATATATATATATATATATATATATATATATATATTTTGACGCGCTCAAGTGTCGCGTCAGACTAGAAATAAAAATGAATTTTGGAGAACTGATTTTTGAATTACCACCAACAGTGAAAAGAAATGTAGAAAGATCGAGAAAATTCGTGTTAGAATTATTAATCTTACTTTTTCGGTCATATTTAATAATATATGTCTACAGGAAAGACTGCTACCAAAATACACAATATATATATATATATATATATATATATATATTGGTGTATACTGGCAGCAGGTTTTCTTTCAAACATGTTTCATTGAATATGACCGCATATTCTGTATTTATTATTTTCTGGTTTAGGGCTTCTATCCCTCTAACTATTTTCTTAGCATCAGGGCTTAATTGAAATAGGAGTTCTCCAAAACTCATTTTCGTACTTTTAAGGTGAAGAAAAGAAGTGATTTACTATAGAGTGTATTACACTTATTTGTATAATTTGCACGACGTTTCGAACCTCCATGGTTCATTCTCAAGTGAACAGATCTTACAATACTAGTTGATTTCATACCCGCATTAGGTCAGGTGATAATACAATGAAGGTGAAAACATGGGGGGATACATAAGGGATAAACATAGGGGCTGCAGAAGGCTTATTGGCCCATACGAGGCATCTCCTATCTAAACACAAAGATTAATCCAGTGTAATTGGCCTGTTATGTTGGACATTGTCTTCTGTGTTGGCATCGATATGTTCTTGTCTTGTCCTTACTCTCATGGTGGGTAGAGTAAATAGTTCCGTGATTTGGGTGTTCATGGTAGGTCGCTCTATTCTTATGTGAATTGCCTCAAGAATTTGTAATCTTCTTGAATCTTGGGTTTTGTCTATTATGCAAGTATTCTTGTTCAACATTTCTCTTGTTAGAGTAATGTCATGGGCTTGTCTCATGTGATTCCTAGGGGCACCAGATTGAAGATGACATGTCAAACGCCTCGTCAGCTTGGTCGACGTCATACCTATGTACTTACATTGAAGGTTACATCCTTCGTGGGGGCAAGTGTACATGTATACAACGCTTGACTGCTGTAGAGGGTTCTCCGACGGCTTCGGGCTGTTTTTGATAAGGAGTTCGGAAGTCTTCTTGGTTTTGTAGAATATTATCAGGTTTATGTTTTGGTTAAGAGTAGTGCGTTTTACTCCTTTACGGATTATTTCTTTCATTATTCTTTCCTCTTTTATATGTTCACTGTGCATGGTTGATTTGTAATATAATTTTATTGGGGGTGTTGTGGTTTCTGTTCTAGGTTCTGAATTATACCAACGGTCCAAGTGTCTTCTTATAGCAGCGTTTATTTCCGCGTTGCTATATCCGTTGTTCACCAATACCTGAGTTACTCTTTCAAACTCTCTACTCACGTTGCTCCATTCAGAGCAGTGGGTAAGCGCTCGACGAATATAAGCATTGAGAACACTGGCTTTGTATCTTTGGGGGCACTCACTTCTACCGTTCAGGCATAATCCTATGTTGGTGGGCTTGGTATATACGTTGGTGCTTAAAGAGGTTCCTGTTTTTGTTATTAGTACATCCAAGAATGGCAGACTGTTATTTTCACTATTTTCATGTGTAAATCGGAGTACTGACTCTCTCTCTAGGTGTCTTTTTAGGTCAATTAGTTCATCTGAGTCTTTTACTATTACGAATATGTCATCTACATAACGGCAGTATACAGTTGGTTTTTGTCTGCTACTGAAGACCCTATCTTCGATGGTTCCCATATAAAAATTAGCAAATAAAACTCCTAAGGGGGAGCCCATTGCTACTCCGTCTATTTGTAAATACATGTCTCCTTGTGGACTGATGAAAGGGGCTTCCTTTGTATATGCTTCGAGAAGACTTTTCAAGTGTGGCTCAGGTATGTCTAATTTGGGGGTGCTCTCGTCTCTGTATACTCTGTCCAGTATCATTCCTATGGTTGTGTCGACTGGGACGTTGGTAAAAAGGGATTCAACGTCCAGGGAAGCGATGATTCCATCGGGCTGGGTAGATTTGATCAATTCTAGGAAATCTGCTGATGATTGTAGACTAAACTTACTTGGAGTGTATGGAGTTAGGAGTTCATTGAGTTTCTTTGCCAGGTGATAAGTTGGGGTTGGTATTTGGCTGATTATAGGGCGTAGTGGGTTACCTGGTTTATGCGTCTTAACATTGCCGTAGGCATATCCTAAGCCATAGTCGCCTTGAAGTTTATTGAAATGCACACTACCTTTCTTTGCGTTGATTGCTGTAATTGTTTTGTTTACTTTCCGCTTAAGGTCTTCTACGGGGTTCCTCGTGATTCGTTGAAATTTGGAGTCGTCACTTAGGATGTCGCTAATTTTGTTCATGTATTCATGGGTAGGAATCAATACATATGCTGCTGTTTTGTCGGCTTTTCATATTGTTACGTCTTTCAGATTTTTTAGTTGTTTCGCTGCTTCTTTGAGTCGTGGGGTTAAGATTGTAGATGAATATGTTCCTCGTTTTTTCCCTGCTTCTGCAAGTAGTTCAGCTTGAAGTGTGTCAGTGGTGATGACTTTTTTGTTGTCTTCTAGCTTATGGATATCGTCCAGAAGCATTTCGATTTCCAGGCGTTTTTGATGCATCTTTGGTTTAGATAAGAATTGACAATTTAGACCAAGATTTAAGAGGTCTCGTTGGTCCTGGGTAAGATCATAAGAAGTCAGGTTAAAGTAGCCATCTTTAGGACGAGGGATTTTTAGCTGTCCACCGTTTAGGGATGTTAACTTACGGAGTGTCTTTGTTTCTACAAGAGTTTTATGTTGTTGTTTCAGGTTAAATAGTTCACTGTTGATGGTTTGCTTGAGTTGGATAGGGATGTCGTACTGGGTCCATTTGTTTAACATATGCTCCGCCTGCTCTATAAAGGTTTGGAGGGCTTCCTTCTTCTTGTTTAGTTGATGCCGAATGAGCTCTTGCCTATACCTATAGGTAAACTCTGTATTGCGGACTGCTGGGTCATGTGGGTTTATATTGGTGTATACTGGCAGCAGGTTTTCTTTCAAACATGTTTCATTGAATATGACCGCATATTCTGTATTTATTATTTTCTGGTTTAGGGCTTCTATCCCTCTAACTATTTTCTTAGCATCAGGGCTTAATTGAAATAGGAGTTCTCCAAAACTCATTTTCGTACTTTTAAGGTGAAGAAAAGAAGTGATTTACTATAGAGTGTATTACACTTATTTGTATAATTTGCACGACGTTTCGAACCTCCATGGTTCATTCTCAAGTGAACAGATCTTACAATACTAGTTGATTTCATACCCGCATTAGGTCAGGTGATAATACAATGAAGGTGAAAACATGGGGGGATACATAAGGGATAAACATAGGGGCTGCAGAAGGCTTATTGGCCCATACGAGGCATCTCCTATCTAAACACAAAGATTAATCCAGTGTAATTGGCCTGTTATGTTGGACATTGTCTTCTGTGTTGGCATCGATATGTTCTTGTCTTGTCCTTACTCTCATGGTGGGTAGAGTAAATAGTTCCGTGATTTGGGTGTTCATGGTAGGTCGCTCTATTCTTATGTGAATTGCCTCAAGAATTTGTAATCTTCTTGAATCTTGGGTTTTGTCTATTATGCAAGTATTTTTGTTCAACATTTCTCTTGTTAGAGTAATGTCATGGGCTTGTCTCATGTGATTCCTAGGGGCACCAGATTGAAGATGGCATGTCAAACGCCTCGTCAGCTTGGTCGACGTCATACCTATGTACTTACATTGAAGGTTACATCCTTCGTGGGGGCAAGTGTACATGTATACAACGCTTGACTGCTGTAGAGGGTTCTCCGTCGGCTTCGGGCTGTTTTTGATAAGGAGTTCGGAAGTCTTCTTGGTTTTGTAGAATATTATCAGGTTTATGTTTTGGTTAGGAGTAGTGCTTTTTACTCCTTTACGGATTATTTCTTTCATTATTCTTTCCTCTTTTATATGTTCACTGTGCATGGTTGATTTGTAATATAATTTTATTGGGGGTGTTGTGGTTTCTGTTCTAGGTTCTGAATTATACCAACGGTCCAAGTGTCTTCTTATAGCAGCGTTTATTTCCGCGTTGCTATATCCGTTGTTCACCAATACCTGAGTTACTCTTTCAAACTCTCTACTCACGTTGCTCCATTCAGAGCAGTGGGTAAGCGCTCGACGAATATAAGCATTGAGAACACTGGCTTTGTATCTTTGGGGGCACTCACTTCTACCGTTCAGGCATAATCCTATGTTGGTGGGCTTGGTATATACGTTGGTGCTTAAAGAGGTTCCTGTTTTTGTTATTAGTACATCCAAGAATGGCAGACTGTTATTTTCACTATTTTCATGTGTAAATCGGAGTACTGACTCTCTCTCTAGGTGTCTTTTTAGGTCAATTAGTTCATCTGAGTCTTTTACTATTACGAATATGTCATCTACATAACGGCAGTATACAGTTGGTTTTTGACTGCTACTGAAGACCCTATCTTCGATGGTTCCCATATAAAAATTAGCAAATAAAACTCCTAAGGGGGAGCCCATTGCTACTCCGTCTATTTTTAAATACATGTCTCCTTGTGGACTGATGAAAGGGGCTTCCTTTGTACATGCTTCGAGAAGACTTTTCAAGTGTGGCTCAGGTATGTCTAATTTGGGGGTGCTCTCGTCTCTGTATACTCTGTCCAGTATCATTCCTATGGTTGTGTCGACTGGGACGTTGGTAAAAAGGGATTCAACGTCCAGGGAAGCGATGATTCCATCGGGCTGGGTAGATTTGATCAATTCTAGGAAATCTGCTGATGATTGTAGACTAAACTTACTTGGAGTGTATGGAGTTAGGAGTTCATTGAGTTTCTTTGCCAGGTGATAAGTTGGGGTTGGTATTTGGCTGATTATAGGGCGTAGTGGGTTACCTGGTTTATGCGTCTTAACATTGCCGTAGGCATATCCTAAGCCATAGTCGCCTTGAAGTTTATTGAAATGCACACTACCTTTCTTTGCGTTGATTGCTGTAATTGTTTTGTTTACTTTCCGCTTAAGGTCTTCTACGGGGTTCCTCGTGATTCGTTGAAATTTGGAGTCGTCACTTAGGATGTCGCTAATTTTGTTCATGTATTCATGGGTAGGAATCAATACATATGCTGCTGTTTTGTCGGCTTTTCTTATTGTTACGTCTTTCAGATTTTTTAGTTGTTTCGCTGCTTCTTTGAGTCGTGGGGTTAAGATTGTAGATGAATATGTTCCTCGTTTTTTCCCTGCTTCTGCAAGTAGTTCAGCTTGAAGTGTGTCAGTGGTGATGACTTTTTTGTTGTCTTCTAGCTTATGGATATCGTCCAGAAGCATTTCGATTTCCAGGCGTTTTTTATGCATCTTTGGTTTAGATAAGAATTGACAATTTAGACCAAGATTTAAGAGGTCTCGTTGGTCCTGGGTAAGATCATAAGAAGTCAGGTTAAAGTAGCCATCTTTAGGACGAGGGATTTTTAGCTGTCCACCGTTTAGGGATGTTAACTTACGGAGTGTCTTTGTTTCTACAAGAGTTTTATGTTGTTGTTTCAGGTTAAATAGTTCACTGTTGATGGTTTGCTTGAGTTGGATAGGGATGTCGTACTGGGTCCATTTGTTTAACAGATGCTCCGCCTGCTCTATAAAGGTTTGGAGGGCTTCCTTCTTCTTGTTTAGTTGATGCCGAATGAGCTCTTGCCTATGCCTATAGGTAAACTCCGTATTGCGGACTGCTGGGTCATGTGGGTTTATATTGGTGTATACTGGCAGCAGGTTTTCTTTCAAACATGTTTCATTGAATATGACCGCATATTCTGTATTTATTATTTTCTGGTTTAGGGCTTCTATCCCTCTAACTATTTTCTTAGCATCAGGGCTTAATTGAAATAGGAGTTCTCCAAAACTCATTTTCGTACTTTTAAGGTGAAGAAAAGAAGTGATTTACTATAGAGTGTATTACACTTATTTGTATAATTTGCACGACGTTTCGAACCTCCATGGTTCATTCTCAAGTGAACAGATCTTACAATACTAGTTGATTTCATACCCGCATTAGGTCAGGTGATAATACAATGAAGGTGAAAACATGGGGGGATACATAAGGGATAAACATAGGGGCTGCAGAAGGCTTATTGGCCCATACGAGGCATCTCCTATCTAAACACAAAGATTAATCCAGTGTAATTGGCCTGTTATGTTGGACATTGTCTTCTGTGTTGGCATCGATATGTTCTTGTCTTGTCCTTACTCTCATGGTGGGTAGAGTAAATAGTTCCGTGATTTGGGTGTTCATGGTAGGTCGCTCTATTCTTATGTGAATTGCCTCAAGAATTTGTAATCTTCTTGAATCTTGGGTTTTGTCTATTATGCAAGTATTCTTGTTCAACATTTCTCTTGTTAGAGTAATGTCATGGGCTTGTCTCATGTGATTCCTAGGGGCACCAGATTGAAGATGGCATGTCAAACGCCTCGTCAGCTTGGTCGACGTCATACCTATGTACTTACATTGAAGGTTACATCCTTCGTGGGGGCAAGTGTACATGTATACAACGCTTGACTGCTGTAGAGGGTTCTCCGTCGGCTTCGGGCTGTTTTTGATAAGGAGTTCGGAAGTCTTCTTGGTTTTGTAGAATATTATCAGGTTTATGTTTTGGTTAGGAGTAGTGCTTTTTACTCCTTTACGGATTATTTCTTTCATTATTCTTTCCTCTTTTATATGTTCACTGTGCATGGTTGATTTGTAATATAATTTTATTGGGGGTGTTGTGGTTTCTGTTCTAGGTTCTGAATTATACCAACGGTCCAAGTGTCTTCTTATAGCAGCGTTTATTTCCGCGTTGCTATATCCGTTGTTCACCAATACCTGAGTTACTCTTTCAAACTCTCTACTCACGTTGCTCCATTCAGAGCAGTGGGTAAGCGCTCGACGAATATAAGCATTGAGAACACTGGCTTTGTATCTTTGGGGGCACTCACTTCTACCGTTCAGGCATAATCCTATGTTGGTGGGCTTGGTATATACGTTGGTGCTTAAAGAGGTTCCTGTTTTTGTTATTAGTACATCCAAGAATGGCAGACTGTTATTTTCACTATTTTCATGTGTAAATCGGAGTACTGACTCTCTCTCTAGGTGTCTTTTTAGGTCAATTAGTTCATCTGAGTCTTTTACTATTACGAATATGTCATCTACATAACGGCAGTATACAGTTGGTTTTTGTCTGCTACTGAAGACCCTATCTTCGATGGTTCCCATATAAAAATTAGCAAATAAAACTCTTAAGGGGGAGCCCATTGCTACTCCGTCTATTTGTAAATACATGTCTCCTTGTGGACTGATGAAAGGGGCTTCCTTTGTACATGCTTCGAGAAGACTTTTCAAGTGTGGCTCAGGTATGTCTAATTTGGGGGTGCTCTCGTCTCTGTATACTCTGTCCAGTATCATTCCTATGGTTGTGTCGACTGGGACGTTGGTAAAAAGGGATTCAACGTCCAGGGAAGCGATGATTCCATCGGGCTGGGTAGATTTGATCAATTCTAGGAAATCTGCTGATGATTGTAGACTAAACTTACTTGGAGTGTATGGAGTTAGGAGTTCATTGAGTTTCTTTGCCAGGTGATAAGTTGGGGTTGGTATTTGGCTGATTATAGGGCGTAGTGGGTTACCTGGTTTATGCGTCTTAACATTGCCGTAGGCATATCCTAAGCCATAGTCGCCTTGAAGTTTATTGAAATGCACACTACCTTTCTTTGCGTTGATTGCTGTAATTGTTTTGTTTACTTTCCGCTTAAGGTCTTCTACGGGGTTCCTCGTGATTCGTTGAAATTTGGAGTCGTCACTTAGGATGTCGCTAATTTTGTTCATGTATTCATGGGTAGGAATCAATACATATGCTGCTGTTTTGTCGGCTTTTCTTATTGTTACGTCTTTCAGATTTTTTAGTTGTTTCGCTGCTTCTTTGAGTCGTGGGGTTAAGATTGTAGATGAATATGTTCCTCGTTTTTTCCCTGCTTCTGCAAGTAGTTCAGCTTGAAGTGTGTCAGTGGTGATGACTTTTTTGTTGTCTTCTAGCTTATGGATATCGTCCAGAAGCATTTCGATTTCCAGGCGTTTTTGATGCATCTTTGGTTTAGATAAGAATTGACAATTTAGACCAAGATTTAAGAGGTCTCGTTGGTCCTGGGTAAGATCATAAGAAGTCAGGTTAAAGTAGCCATCTTTAGGACGAGGGATTTTTAGCTGTCCACCGTTTAGGGATGTTAACTTACGGAGTGTCTTTGTTTCTACAAGAGTTTTATGTTGTTGTTTCAGGTTAAATAGTTCACTGTTGATGGTTTGCTTGAGTTGGATAGGGATGTCGTACTGGGTCCATTTGTTTAACAGATGCTCCGCCTGCTCTATAAAGGTTTGGAGGGCTTCCTTCTTCTTGTTTAGTTGATGCCGAATGAGCTCTTGCCTATACCTATAGGTAAACTCTGTATTGCGGACTGCTGGGTCATGTGGGTTTATATTGGTGTATACTGCCAGCAGGTTTTCTTTCAAACATGTTTCATTGAATATGACCGCATATTCTGTATTTATTATTTTCTGGTTTAGGGCTTCTATCCCTCTAACTATTTTCTTAGCATCAGGGCTTAATTGAAATAGGAGTTCTCCAAAACTCATTTTCGTACTTTTAAGGTGAAGAAAAGAAGTGATTTACTATAGAGTGTATTACACTTATTTGTATAATTTGCACGACGTTTCGAACCTCCATGGTTCATTCTCAAGTGAACAGATCTTACAATACTAGTTGATTTCATACCCGCATTAGGTCAGGTGATAATACAATGAAGGTGAAAACATGGGGGGATACATAAGGGATAAACATAGGGGCTGCAGAAGGCTTATTGGCCCATACGAGGCATCTCCTATCTAAACACAAAGATTAATCCAGTGTAATTGGCCTGTTATGTTGGACATTGTCTTCTGTGTTGGCATCGATATGTTCTTGTCTTGTCCTTACTCTCATGGTGGGTAGAGTAAATAGTTCCGTGATTTGGGTGTTCATGGTAGGTCGCTCTATTCTTATGTGAATTGCCTCAAGAATTTGTAATCTTCTTGAATCTTGGGTTTTGTCTATTATGCAAGTATTCTTGTTCAACATTTCTCTTGTTAGAGTAATGTCATGGGCTTGTCTCATGTGATTCCTAGGGGCACCAGATTGAAGATGGCATGTCAAACGCCTCGTCAGCTTGGTCGACGTCATACCTATGTACTTACATTGAAGGTTACATCCTTCGTGGGGGCAAGTGTACATGTATACAACGCTTGACTGCTGTAGAGGGTTCTCCGTCGGCTTCGGGCTGTTTTTGATAAGGAGTTCGGAAGTCTTCTTGGTTTTGTAGAATATTATCAGGTTTATGTTTTGGTTAGGAGTAGTGCTTTTTACTCCTTTACGGATTATTTCTTTCATTATTCTTTCCTCTTTTATATGTTCACTGTGCATGGTTGATTTGTAATATAATTTTATTGGGGGTGTTGTGGTTTCTGTTCTAGGTTCTGAATTATACCAACGGTCCAAGTGTCTTCTTATAGCAGCGTTTATTTCCGCGTTGCTATATCCGTTGTTCACCAATACCTGAGTTACTCTTTCAAACTCTCTACTCACGTTGCTCCATTTAGAGCAGTGGGTAAGCGCTCGACGAATATAAGCATTGAGAACACTGGCTTTGTATCTTTGGGGGCACTCACTTCTACCGTTCAGGCATAATCCTATGTTGGTGGGCTTGGTATATACGTTGGTGCTTAAAGAGGTTCCTGTTTTTGTTATTAGTACATCCAAGAATGGCAGACTGTTATTTTCACTATTTTCATGTGTAAATCGGAGTACTGACTCTCTCTCTAGGTGTCTTTTTAGGTCAATTAGTTCATCTGAGTCTTTTACTATTACGAATATGTCATCTACATAACGGCAGTATACAGTTGGTTTTTGTCTGCTACTGAAGACCCTATCTTCGATGGTTCCCATATAAAAATTAGCAAATAAAACTCCTAAGGGGGAGCCCATTGCTACTCCGTCTATTTGTAAATACATGTCTCCTTGTGGACTGATGAAAGGGGCTTCCTTTGTACATGCTTCGAGAAGACTTTTCAAGTGTGGCTCAGGTATGTCTAATTTGGGGGTGCTCTCGTCTCTGTATACTCTGTCCAGTATCATTCCTATGGTTGTGTCGACTGGGACGTTGGTAAAAAGGGATTCAACGTCCAGGGAAGCGATGATTCCATCGGGCTGGGTAGATTTGATCAATTCTAGGAAATCTGCTGATGATTGTAGACTAAACTTACTTGGAGTGTATGGAGTTAGGAGTTCATTGAGTTTCTTTGCCAGGTGATAAGTTGGGGTTGGTATTTGGCTGATTATAGGGCGTAGTGGGTTACCTGGTTTATGCGTCTTAACATTGCCGTAGGCATATCCTAAGCCATAGTCGCCTTGAAGTTTATTGAAATGCACACTACCTTTCTTTGCGTTGATTGCTGTAATTGTTTTGTTTACTTTCCGCTTAAGGTCTTCTACGGGGTTCCTCGTGATTCGTTGAAATTTGGAGTCGTCACTTAGGATGTCGCTAATTTTGTTCATGTATTCATGGGTAGGAATCAATACATATGCTGCTGTTTTGTCGGCTTTTCTTATTGTTACGTCTTTCAGATTTTTTAGTTGTTTCGCTGCTTCTTTGAGTCGTGGGGTTAAGATTGTAGATGAATATGTTCCTCGTTTTTTCCCTGCTTCTGCAAGTAGTTCAGCTTGAAGTGTGTCAGTGGTGATGACTTTTTTGTTGTCTTCTAGCTTATGGATATCGTCCAGAAGCATTTCGATTTCCAGGCGTTTTTGATGCATCTTTGGTTTAGATAAGAATTGACAATTTAGACCAAGATTTAAGAGGTCTCGTTGGTCCTGGGTAAGATCATAAGAAGTCAGGTTAAAGTAGCCATCTTTAGGACGAGGGATTTTTAGCTGTCCACCGTTTAGGGATGTTAACTTACGGAGTGTCTTTGTTTCTACAAGAGTTTTATGTTGTTGTTTCAGGTTAAATAGTTCACTGTTGATGGTTTGCTTGAGTTGGATAGGGATGTCGTACTGGGTCCATTTGTTTAACAGATGCTCCGCCTGCTCTATAAAGGTTTGGAGGGCTTCCTTCTTCTTGTTTAGTTGATGCCGAATGAGCTCTTGCCTATACCTATAGGTAAACTCTGTATTGCGGACTGCTGGGTCATGTGGGTTTATATTGGTGTATACTGGCAGCAGGTTTTCTTTCAAACATGTTTCATTGAATATGACCGCATATTCTGTATTTATTATTTTCTGGTTTAGGGCTTCTATCCCTCTAACTATTTTCTTAGCATCAGGGCTTAATTGAAATAGGAGTTCTCCAAAACTCATTTTCGTACTTTTAAGGTGAAGAAAAGAAGTGATTTACTATAGAGTGTATTACACTTATTTGTATAATTTGCACGACGTTTCGAACCTCCATGGTTCATTCTCAAGTGAACAGATCTTACAATACTAGTTGATTTCATACCCGCATTAGGTCAGGTGATAATACAATGAAGGTGAAAACATGGGGGGATACATAAGGGATAAACATAGGGGCTGCAGAAGGCTTATTGGCCCATACGAGGCATCTCCTATCTAAACACAAAGATTAATCCAGTGTAATTGGCCTGTTATGTTGGACATTGTCTTCTGTGTTGGCATCGATATGTTCTTGTCTTGTCCTTACTCTCATGGTGGGTAGAGTAAATAGTTCCGTGATTTGGGTGTTCATGGTAGGTCGCTCTATTCTTATGTGAATTGCCTCAAGAATTTGTAATCTTCTTGAATCTTGGGTTTTGTCTATTATGCAAGTATTCTTGTTCAACATTTCTCTTGTTAGAGTAATGTCATGGGCTTGTCTCATGTGATTCCTAGGGGCACCAGATTGAAGATGGCATGTCAAACGCCTCGTCAGCTTGGTCGACGTCATACCTATGTACTTACATTGAAGGTTACATCCTTCGTGGGGGCAAGTGTACATGTATACAACGCTTGACTGCTGTAGAGGGTTCTCCGTCGGCTTCGGGCTGTTTTTGATAAGGAGTTCGGAAGTCTTCTTGGTTTTGTAGAATATTATCAGGTTTATGTTTTGGTTAGGAGTAGTGCTTTTTACTCCTTTACGGATTATTTCTTTCATTATTCTTTCCTCTTTTATATGTTCACTGTGCATGGTTGATTTGTAATATAATTTTATTGGGGGTGTTGTGGTTTCTGTTCTAGGTTCTGAATTATACCAACGGTCCAAGTGTCTTCTTATAGCAGCGTTTATTTCCGCGTTGCTATATCCGTTGTTCACCAATACCTGAGTTACTCTTTCAAACTCTCTACTCACGTTGCTCCATTTAGAGCAGTGGGTAAGCGCTCGACGAATATAAGCATTGGCTTTGTATCTTTGGGGGCACTCACTTCTACCGTTCAGGCATAATCCTATGTTGGTGGGCTTGGTATATACGTTGGTGCTTAAAGAGGTTCCTGTTTTTGTTATTAGTACATCCAAGAATGGCAGACTGTTATTTTCACTATTTTCATGTGTAAATCGGAGTACTGACTCTCTCTCTAGGTGTCTTTTTAGGTCAATTAGTTCATCTGAGTCTTTTACTATTACGAATATGTCATCTACATAACGGCAGTATACAGTTGGTTTTTGTCTGCTACTGAAGACCCTATCTTCGATGGTTCCCATATAAAAATTAGCAAATAAAACTCTTAAGGGGGAGCCCATTGCTACTCCGTCTATTTGTAAATACATGTCTCCTTGTGGACTGATG